>NW_007739733.1:35859-51989 GCF_000696425.1 Galeopterus variegatus
ATTATAATCAAGAAAGAGAGGGATAATAAACAAGTAAACTAGAGTAAATTTTTATAACGCTTCAGATAAAAATAGTGATACAAAGAAAACTCAAGCCAGGTGGGTGTTAGAGAGTGTGGTGGGGAATGTTTTGGTGGCAATTTAGATTGGATTTCAGGGAATGTACTATGGACTGATTCATATGTTGAAGCCTTAATCGCCAATGTGATGGTATTTAGAGGTACGGCCTTTGGGAGATTATTGGGTTTGGATGAGGACATAGGGGTGGAGCCTCCATGATGGGATTAGTATCCTTATAAGGGAATAAAGAGACCAAGCTCTTTCTCTCTCTCCTCCCCATGGGAGGATACAGCAAGAAGGCATCCCTCTGAAAACTGGGAAGAGAGTCCTCACCAGGAACTGAATGGGCTAGCACCTTGATCTTGGACTTCCCAGCCTTCAGAACTGTGAGTAAAAATATTTGTTGTTTAAGCCACCCAGTTCATAGTATTTTTGCTATAGCAGCCTGAACTGACTAAGACAGAAGATCTTGCTAAGGAGGTAACATTTGAGCAATGACTTAAATAAAAGAAATGAGCCATGTGCAGATTTGGGAGCAGAGGAGCAGTGGCTGTGTCTGAGGAGCAGGGAGAAGCCATTGGCTAGAGCTGAGTGACTGATGGGGGAGAGTGGTAAGAAACAATGAGGGAAGACCTGCAGCTGTAGCTGCTGGTAAAGCTAGACAACCTGTAATCCCTGAAAGTTTTGCTTGATTTCATCTTCTCTAAATATTTTTTACCTAAAATATTATATCAGTCTTCTTAGTTTTAGTACTCCTCTTCCTAATAGAAGGCTGTTTCCCTTCGTGTGGCTTGGTTGCCTACCTGCAAGGTACTCATGCTATTGCGTGTTTGCCTACAATTTAGAAGTCAACAGGGCTAAAAATAGCAAAGTCTAATGGAGCACAGTGATTAATCTGCTAAATTCCCCAGAGGGCCAGGAGCAGCATTGGGCCAGACAGAACAAGCCTCAAGATCCTGGGCAGTCTTTCCCCTAGGAAATTATCACAAAACTTATAGTGTTGATCTATTGATTATCCTCCTTTTTACCAGTGAGAAATGCATTACTTGATGGAAAGAAAACAGCTCTCGAAAGGTTGCTCCTTCCAAAGATGGTGCACAGACAAGCTGTTGTAAAAGCATCTTCTTCTGTGACACTGATGTAAAAAAGAAGAAAATCTAATGAATTTTACTTAATTATAAAAGTAATGCATATTTATTGTTGGGAAACTAGATATGCAGAAAAGTATAAAGAAAAATTATCCAAATATCACCACCTGGATATAACTATTATAATTATTAAGGTTTCAAATTTTATGTAATTATGCATATATATTTGGGTATACCCAATGTTGTTTGGTAGTTACAATTTGGTATCCTAATTTTATTTGTTTGTTTTGGCAGCTGTCTGGTATGGAGATCCGAACACTTGCTTGACTTTCGTGTTGTAACACTGAGCTCTAACCAACTGAACTAACCGGCCAGCCCCTGTATCCTAATTTTAAATTTAACATTATATAGTAATCACTTTCTCATTGACACTGCCTTTTAATTCCACAAACAGGTCTCTAAGCTCCAGTGGCATCAGGGGAAATAGAGCAAAGAGAGAACAGTGTTGCCCAAGCCAAGATTATGTGGTTGTTTTCGGGGGTAAACATCATCGTTACAACCTCACAGTTTCTTGGCTCCCCTCCCTAGTTCAAAGCAAATTGTTGTACATGGTATGTAGCCATCAGTCAGACTTGTTTTAGTGCATAATACATGCTGAAGAACATACACATATACACCCAAACAAATGGCATTAAGTCTGGGTATATATCTAGAGGAATGGAAATCATCATGTCAAAGAGATACCTGCACTCCCATATTCATCGCAGCTCTGTTTACGATAGCCAAGATATGGAACCAACCTAAATGTCCATTGATGGATGATTAGATAAGGAAACTGTGGTATATATACAGGACAAAAGGAAATTGGAAATGTCTCTTGATTTCAGCTGCCTGACAACTAAACATTTTAATTTTCATCATTTTTTCATTATTGGGTGGTTATTTTGCAAATTCATTCTTTGACAGTTTTAAGTGGTCATCTTTCTCACAGCATCTAAAATATTATTGGGTGTGTACAAAAATTGGATCATGGAATCTCTTCAGGAATAGGGTATTAAGGGATGTGCCTGAACTTTGAAGTCAGACCAATAAGAATCAAAATTTTAGTTCTGATACTAACTGTAAGTGTCCTTGAACATATTACTATACTTCTTTGGGCTTCATTTCTAAATGATAGTAATACCAATCACAAAAGGCTATTGGGTGATTTAAGTAAAGAATGTGGAGTACAAAACATAGTAGATGTTGATAAGTAATAGCTTCTGTGTCAATAAGGGTCTAACTGGATCTAATAGAATATTCTAATTAGCATATTTTAAGGTTTTTTTCTTACAAATGGATTATTTCCAAAGGTGACTTAGGAGAGCCACACCTAAGAAAAATTTCCAGAATAAATTTAATTTACAAGGATGTTTGTCACATCGTTGTTGTTTTAGTGACTCAGGAAACAATCCAGATGTCCAAGTATAGGAAATTGATTACATTCACAAAGCTGAATACCATAAAGCCTCTAAAAAATACTGTGGAAGTAAATGCATTGACATCAAAATATTTTAGAAATATAGTGAAAAGTGGAAAGAGCAGGTTTTAAGATATAATGGAGAGTAGAATCTATTTTGTTAAAATTATATGTATTTATTTGTAATCTACATTTATATCTAGATATAATTATTTAAAACCACACCTTTAAGACTCTTGGAATCTTTCAACGATTGTCAGCTTTTTTTTCAGTCCTGAAAGAGGTGGACAGTTGGTTTTACCTTTTGGAGGTGGGGGACATTCTTAACCTGATTCGAATGATTTAGATTGAGTGGTCAGTATTCTGTTTGGTAATGGGCCTTCTCAAGTGTGTTTGAATTAGAGTTATCTCTGAGACTCTAACTTCTTTGGTGTGGAAGAATGTTGTGAAGTTTAATTCTAGGTGCCAACTTGGTTAGATGAAGGAATCCTGAGAAACCTTGTAAAGCAATCTTTTTAGGTGTGTCCGTGAGGGTCTTTCCAGCAGAGATTAGTATGAGAGTCTGATTGGATTGGGTGGGAAAGACCCACCCTCAGTGTGGGTGGGAACCATCCAATCCGCTGGGGGTTCGGAGAGAACAAAAGACAGAGAAAAGAGGTGAAGCTCTCTCTCGATCTGCTGGAGCTGGGATACACTCTTCTCTCCTGCCTGTGGACATCAGAGCTCGAGACTACTAAGGTATTGGGTTCCAGAACTTAAACCAAGGACACCATCAACTTCCCTGGTTTTGAGGCCTCGGACTTAGACTGAGCCACGCTAGCAGCATCCAGTTTATAGACAGCCTATCATGGAACTTTTCTTCATAGTCACGTGAGCTAATCTCCCTAATAAATCCCTCTCATATAATTATAACATATCCTATTGATTCTGTCTCTCTAGAGAACCCTGACTAATATAAATGTTGTTGCTTGCCTGTGTGAATTTAGAGAGCACTGCCTTGTAAAGTGTTGCTTTCTTGTGAAGCTATTGGTGTTCCTTTCTGATTAATTATGTGCAAGATATTTGGATCTGAGAAATTGAAAACTGCAGAAAGAATGTGAGGCAGGATCTTTCCTTATGAATAGAGACTATAAAAAGTAATCGGACTGGCCATGGTTTAGCTCAACATGGGATGGATGATTGATATCCATGTGTGGAATTACTTAGGACAGAATAACCCTGAAGGCACAGCTGCTGAACTATTCTGATCTGATCTAATTGTCTGGCTGAAGCCATACCTCTGAGGGTAGAGGGATGGAGTTTCCTCTATGGCAAGGGATGCAAACTGAAGTGCCTATACTCTGAAAGGTAGTAATTATAATAATAGGAAACACTTATAAATGCCAAGGTGCATTCTGAGGGTCTTACTTGAATTATTGCTTTGAATCCTCAAAAAAATCCTATGAAGAAGATACAGTTATTAGCTCAGTTTTACAAAATGAAGAAATCTATACACAGGGAGGTTCAGTAACTTGTCCAAGGTTATGGAACCAATAAATAGCAGAGATGGGCTTTAAATCTCAGACTGGCTCCAGAGCCATGTTCTTAACTGTTATGGATGGTATGCTGCCTCTTTACGTCCTTGAATAAAGCTAGCAGGAGGTAAGTGAAAGAGAGAAGGGGAGCTGGGGAACCAGAGATGAATTTCCTGATTAAAGAGACAGCTACTGGCCTGCAACTGCTGCTATGAAGAAATGCGGGCCCAGTGTTGTCATATCATTCTGAGTTATAAGAAGAAAATCCCCTTCTGGATTCTTTTTTTTTTTTTTTCCTTTTTTTGTCTTTTTTTACTGACTGGTAACGGGATTGCAACCCTCGGTGTCACACTCATACCAGGGACCGGCAACGGGATCGCCATCCTCAGTACTGTGCCCACACTGCGCTCAGCCAGTGAGTGGGAACTGGTCTCCACATGGGATCCGAACCCTCGGCGGGAGTGCCGCCACACCCCCAAGAGGCGCACTCTCCAGTGCGCCACCGGGCCGGCCCCCCTTCTGGATTCTTATATGAAAATTCCCAATTTTAAAATACACTGCTGGCCAACACACACACACATGCACACACACGCACACACACTCACTCACTCACATTACCATGGCTACTAACTTTTGAACCCTGTATTAAAGAGAATGGACTTTTCCATGTTTGATCATCCTAAAAAGAGGAAATAGCTGAGTAGATCAATTTAGATGGTAGGGAGGAAAACTCCACTTATTTTCTTGTCTTTTTAAGCAAGTTATTTAATATCTCTGAACCTCTGTTCACTCATCTACAAATTGAGTCTGGGGGGGACTTTGGGGGGGATGATAATATTTACCTCATAGAGTTTATGTGGGAATTAAATGGGGTAACCAACTATTTAAAGTGCCAACCTGGGACACAGCCATACCAGACTAAACTAAATTAATACATATAGGTATTATACAAGTATATAACATATATCTGTGATATATCATATATAATTATAATAAACATGATTATGTTTTATTACTTTAACAAAAATGTCAAAAATAGATGTTATTATCCTGTAATATTTACTTTTCTGTTACATAAATGTTATTTAAACAAAACAACAATAAGATAGTTGATAGAGGGCATTAGTAATGATTGCTAACTAAACAAATCATATATGTAAGAAAAATATAACAGTATTTTTATAATGTTGCTTTCTATCCTCCGACACAGGCTGTATTAGTCCATTTCTGCTGCTTATAACAAAATACCTTGAACTGGATAATTTGTAAGAAAACAAAATTAATTGCTTACACTTTCAAAGGCTGGGAAATCCAAAGTCCAGCGAACACATCTGGTGGGGGTCTTCCTTGGTGGTGGCTTCAGTCACACAGGGTATCACATTGTGAGATGGTGGAAGCAGAGAGAGAGAGAGATAGTTCCTCAAGCACTCTCCTTTTAAAGCCCTCAGAACCACACCCATGACCACCATTAAGCCATCAACTTCACCTCTCTAAGGCCCCACCTTTCAGTTACCATAATAAGATTTCCCACCCTCAACAGTTACAGTAGGAATTAAGTTTTGCAGGAACCTTCAGTCCCAGGGACAGGCAATTTATTTGAACTCTTTTTAAAACTTTGTATTGAATATCTCAATTTAGTAGGCTATTATTGTGTATTTAAAAAAATAACTTTATTGAGATATAGTTGACATGCTACAAAATTCACTCATATAAAGTCAACAATTTAATGATTTTTAGGGTATTTACAGATATGAGGGTACTTCAAAAGTTCATGGAAAGATTCACATTTCATGGAAAATAGAATTAAAAGATAATATGAATCTTTCCATCAACTTTTTGACGTACGCTTGTATGTGCAACCATCACCCTAGTTATTCTTAGAACTTTTTCACCACTTCAGGAAGAAATTCCATATCCTTTAGCAATTACCCCCATCCCCTTCCCTCATAGCCCTAAGAAACCTCTAATTTTTCTGTCTCTACGAATTTGCCTATTCTGGATATTTCATTTAAGTGGAATCATATAATATTTGTCCTTTTGTGCCTGGCTTATTTCACTTAGCATGTTTTTAAACTTCCTCCATATTGTAGCATGTATCAGTATTTTAATCCATTTTAATGGAATGAACAATATTCCATCATCTGTATATATCACATTTTGTTCATCTGTTTGTCTGTTTATGGACATCTGGGTTATCTTTACCTGTGGCTGTTATAAATAATGCTGCTTATAAACATTCATGTACAAGTTTCTATGTGGACATATTTTAAAATTTCTCTTGGTTATGTACCAAGGAGTAGAATTGCTGAGTCTCATGGTAACTCTACATTTAATCTTTTGAGGTACTGCCAGACTGTTTTCCAAAGCTGTGGGAGCACTTTATGTTCCCACCAGCAGCATATGAGGGTTCCAATTTCTTTACATCCTTGTCGTTATCTGACATTTTTATTCTGGCCATCCTAGGGGTGTGAATTAGCTTCTCACCATGGTTTTGATATGCATTTTCATGATAACTAATAATATCGAGCACCTTTACTGGCCATTTGTACGTCTTCTTTGGAGAAATATCTATTCAGGTCCTTTGCCTATTTAAAACAAATTTTTAGTTGAAACATAACTGATTATACATATTTATGGAGTATAGATTTGACTATCGGCAATTGTGTACAATATGTGATGATCAAATCAGTATTGTTAGCATGTTCATCATTACCAACTGTAATTATTCTTTGTGTCCATTACTCGATTTCTCCCTAACTAGCCCCCTCCTCCCCATTTCCCAGCTCTAGTAACTATAGATCTGTTCTCTCCTTCTGTAAGTTGAATGTATTATTGTTGTCCTCCCTCCCTCACTCCCTCCCTTTCTTCCTTCCTTCCTTCCTTCACTCCCACTTATGATTGAAGACATGTGGTATTTCTCTTTCTGTGCCTGGCTTATTTCACTTAACATAATTTTCTCCAAGCTCATCCATGTTGCAGTGAATGGAAGAATTTCATTCTTTTTATGGCTGAGTAGTATTCCATTGTGTAGATATATCACATTTTCCTTATCCAGCCATCTATTGATGGGCATTTAGGTTGGTTCCATATCTTGGCTACTGCAAATAGACCCGTGGTGAACATGGGAGTGCGGTATCCCTTCAACATGATTTCTATTCCTGTGGGTATATACCCAGAAGTGGGACTGCTGGATCGTGTGGTAGTTCTATCTGAAGTTGTTTGAGAAAACTCCATACTGTCTTCCATAATGGCTGTACTGATGTACAGTCCCACCAACAGTGAAGAATTCCTCTTTCTCCACACCCTCACCAGCATTTGTTATTCTCTGTCTTTTTGACAATACCTAGTCTGACTGGGGTAAGATGATATCTCAGTGTGATTTTGGTTTGCATTACCCTGATGATTAGTGATATTAAGCATTTTTTTCACATACCTGTTGGCTATTTGTATGTCTTCCTTTGAGGAATGTCTATTCAGCTCCTTTTCCAATTTTTAAATTGGATTATTTGGGTTTTTTACTGTTAAGTTTTTTGAGTTCCTTGTATATTGTGGATATTAATCCCTTGTCAGATGTATAGTTTGCAAATATTTTCTCCCATTCTGTAGGTTGTCTATTGATTGTTTCCTCTTCTGTGCAGAAGCTTTTTGGTTTGATATAATCCCATTTGTTTATTTTTCCTTTTGTTATGTACTTTTGGGGTTTTATTCATTAAGTCTTTGCCCAGTCCTTTGTCCTGAAGTGTTTTCCCTATGTTTTCTTCTAGGAGTTTTATAGTTTCAGGTCTTATGCTTACATCTTTAATCTGTTTTGAGTTGATTTGGGTATATGGTAAGAGATATGGGTTTAGTTTCATCTACACATGGATATCCAGTTTTCCAAGCACCATTTACTGAAGAGGCTGTCCTTTCTCAAATGTATGTTTTTGGTGCCTTTGTCAAAGATCAGTTGGCTGTAAGTACATGGGTTGATTTCTGGGTTCTCTATTCTGTTCCGTTGGTCCATGTGTCTGTTTTTATGCCAGTATCATGCTCCTTTGGTTACTATAGCTTTGTAGTATAGTTTGAAGTCAGGTAATGTAATGCCTCCAGTTTTATTTTTTTGCTCAGGATCACTTTGGTTATTCAGAGTCTTTTGTTGTTCCATATAAATTTTAGGATTGTTATTCCTATTTCTGTGAAGAATGTCATTGGTATTTTGATGAGGATTGCATTGAATCTGTACATTGTTTTGGGTAGTATGGACAATCTCACAATGTTAATTCTTCCAATCCATGAGCATGGAATGTCTTTCCATCTTTCAGTGTCCTCTTTAATTTCTTTCAGCAGTGTTTTCTAGTTCTCATTCTAGAGCTCTTTCACCTCCTTGGTTAAATTTATTCCTAGGTATTTTATTCTTTTGGTAGCTATTGTAAATGAACTTGCTTTCTTGATTTCTTTTTCTGCTTGTTTGTTGTTGGTGTATAAGAATGCTATTGATTTTTGTGTATTGATTTTATATCCTGCAACTTTATTCAGTTTGCTTATGAGCTCTATGAGTTTTTTGTAGTAGTTATGGGCTTATGGGTTTTTCTACGTATGGGATTATGTCACCTTTGCCTATTTTTAAAATGGGTTTTTTTGTCTTTTTATTACTGAGTTGTAAAAGTTCTTTATGTATTCTAGATACAAGTCCCTTATCAGATATATGATTTTCAAATATTCTCTCTCATTCTGAGGGTTGTCCTTTTTACCTTCTTCATGGTATCCTTAGAAGCACAAACATTTTTAATTTTGATTAAATCCAATTTACTTATTTTTAGGCTCATACTTATGGTGTCATATCTAAGAATCATTTGCCAAATCCAAGGTCATGATGATTTACTCTTCTATTTTTTTACTCTTACATTTAGGTCATTGATCCATTTTAAGGTGATTTTTGTATGTTTTGTGAAGTAATAGTTCAACTCCATTCTTTTGCACATGGCTGTTCAGCTGTCCCAGCACCATTTCTCGAAAAGATTATTCTTTCCCCATTGAATGGTCTTGCCGTCCTTATCAAAAATCAGTTGGCCATAAATGTGTAGGTTTTTGTATGTTCCAAGATATATAAATGTAAGACTTTAAAAAGGAGCAATAGGCCTAATTAAGTACATATTGACTATATGTAATAAAAAATGTATGACACATTTCTTTCTATTTCATATTTTTACTTTCTATTTTCTTTTTCATGACACTTTTCTGAACTACTTGTAGCCTTTAAAATACCCTTATTTTCTTTTATGTAGGAGTAAAATTGAGCAGTGAAACATGAAAATCACTTTGACTTGCAGCTCTCCTTTTATCAAGCCCACATTATACTAAATCTGGGTATCAGTCCAATGTGATGACATTGGCTAAATATCCTCTCAACAAAAGCATGTGAACATGGAATACTTAGGATTTTACTTCCCGCCAACAGCAGGGGTTTTAGGCCTGTAGGAACTTATTTCTGTGTCTCCAAAAATGTCTATGCAATATCTATCAACTTTGTTTCTGCAGAGTTGTTTTGACAGATTAGTTCTTTGTCACTCAAGCCCTTTTTATCTATGAATTCATCATACTCTATTTACATCTTAAATGTCCATTTTTTAAAAACACTGTGAAACACACTGGATGCCATCCTAAGCTTAACTTTTTTTTTCCCCTCAGGGAAAATGGTTTTGAAGCACAGAAGTACTCTGAACTTGTGAAATTGAAGTTGGATTCCAAGTAATTTACAAAGTAGTGAAGAAATTGAGAAGTTCTGTTTAACTTTGCTGTCTTTTTCTGGTACTTTTTTTTTTTTAGTTCTGAAGCAGCACACTTAAGTTGCATCACTTGGAGTAAAGCAACAATGGATGATTCATTATTGTGGAACGCAATTTATGGCTGTCAGCATCAGTGGACAAGGGGAAATCGGTGATAGTGGTTATGAGAGATGAATAATTTATGCCATATCCACTTGACACTAAAAGCAGTGTTGATTTTAGCCTTTATTCTTAGAGCTGCCATGTAAATTTTGTACTTTTCCCACACCCATTACTGAAAAATGGAACTTTTCTTCCCAGGGAGGGGTTTCCTGGGATCAGGACTCACAATACAAAACAGGGACAGTCTTGGGCAAACCAGGACAGTTGGTCACTTTTCCCAACTATGTAAGATAATGCACATAAAGCACTTAAGATGATGCCTTGGACAAAGAAGTGTTTAGTAGGGCCTCAGGGAAGTTGAATCTAGATTTAGAAGCACAGAGATGCTCAGAGTTCTCCTAATGATGGGAATAAATTCATCCTACCATCTGGAGGCAGGTAAGGAGCTTCAGAGAGCGGGGCCCAGCAAGGGACTGGACTCTGAGATGTGTCTAAGCTCATAGCCCTATTTTATTTGTTGTTTTTGGGTTAGATCACAGACCTCTCTGCCCCATCCTGTGCAGGTTGCAAATCGGATAGTTGAAAAAAGATTCTAGCAGCTGATGGTAGGGTAGATATGCTTTATTCCAATGCAAGCTCTGCTGGCCAGTGGTTCAGAGCCATTATCTTTATACCAAAAGTACACAGTAGTAGCAATGAACCAAGAGTATATGGGCACACATGCACAGTTACACTACTCTTATATAACTTGTTTACAATGGATATGTTGAATCATACCCAGCCAGATATGAGGCGAGGGGGCCTGACTATACTGACTCCATTTTCCTCATAGTTGTCTATGATTCTCTAACAAATTGGATATAAAAATTTTACCTAGGCTTTTTAATGAGGACCATCAGCAAGGAAGATAGCAGTGGGACAGCTAGACAACAGGGAAAGACCATGCTGGACCTGTTTCTTAACACATGAAACATAGAAAAACCGTCAGGGCACATTTTGAGTGATGTTAAGTTCCTGCGTGGTAGGGTTAACAAATAAAATTCCAGACGCCCAGCTAAGTACTAATTTCAGATAAACAACAAACAATTCTTTAATATAAGTACCTGTCAAATATTGCATGGGACATACTTATCCTAAAAAATTATTCATTTTTTATTTGAAATTCAAATTGAACTGGGGAATCCTGTATTTTTCTTTGCTGAATCTAGCAACTCTACTGCAAGCGCAAGTGGGAACTCATGGAATGTAAACTGATTTTCTAATCACAATGTGATAAAATCCAGAAATTAAATAATCAACTGATGGACAACTGAAAAGATAGAAATCAAATGTTAAAAATGGTTACCATTGAATGGCAGTATTACAGTGATTTTAATTTACTTTTTCTAACTTCTCATTTTTTCTACATTTTTATATATTAGTATAATTAACATAATATATAATTAAAAATAAATTAAAGTAGCACATTTTTGATGATAAAGAGATTTAGAGAACTTCCTGAAGGATGCATTAGTAAGAATTGGCTAGCTGCTATAATACATAGCCTCAAAATTTCAGTAATTTAACCTTATGAAAGTTTATTTCTTTCTCACATAAAGTCAAAATGAGTATTTCAGATCAGTTGGAAGCTCTTTCTTTGAATGGGACTCAGGAACTCAGGTTACTTCCATCTTGTGGTTCCTCCATCTTCAGTACATGGCTTCCAAAGTTCCATGGGATTGTTTTCATCTTCATTTCAGCCATGTCAAATGGGGAAGTGACATGAAGGACTTTGAGTGGAAGGCCACTGAGTGGGAAGATTTTACAGGCCAAGGCTGGACATTCCATATATCGATTTAATTCACATTCCTGCGATCAGAATTATGTAGCAGTTTCTGCCACCAAGGAAAGGAATAAAAAAACTTAACAAACTAAAGGTATGATATGTTCCTAGAATGTTTCATGTTTTTATGGCTACTTGATAAAATTATTCTGAAAGACATCTAGAAGAAAAAATATTGATGAAAACAGTAAAAAATTTCTCAAAAGAAAAATGATAATGATGAATAAGTGCATGGAGGGGGTACCTTTTAGAATCATGTATGAGAATATTTTAAGTTTGCAATATTGAAATCAGAATGAAACTCATATCAAAAATAGACACACACACACACATGAGTCCAGGAAGTGACATACTTTTTGAATTAGAAGTTGCTTTCAGTCGTATAAATAGGCTTTTTTTTTTCAGGGCTATTAGCAAAAATTTCCATCTAGTCCACACTGCTTCCCCTTTCATATGGCTATAGGGAGAAGTCACATGTCTAAACTTGGGAAAAGCATGTTGTGTCTTGATCTGGTGCTGGTTACACAGGTATTTACCTATGTGAAAATTCATCAAGCTATACACTTAAGATTTGTTCACTTTATTTTATGTAAAATATACCTCAAAGCCTGGATAATCAAGGAAGGCTTTTCTGAGGAAATAACATATGAGCAAAAATCTGAAGAATGAGTTGCAGTTAAGCAGACAGAGAGCATAGCAGATCATTCTGGCCACAAGGACCAGCATGTATAGGTCCTGGAGTGAGAGGAGTATCTTGTAAGGCACTCATTCATATTGTCTTTGAGAACTTTCATAGAGTTGCCTTTAACATTTAGATTCTTGATCCACTTGATAGATATTAATTTTTGCATGCAATGTGAAGTGTGGGTATAATATCATTTTTCTTACATATAGATAACCACTGATGCCAGCATCATTTATTGAAACATTTATCATTTTTCTATTGATCTGCTATGTAAACTTTATTATATGCCAAGTTTTAGTATTTGTGTGAGTCTCTTCCTAGGCTTTCATTCTATTCCACTAGACTGTTTGTCTACGTCCCCACCAGTAGCACATCGCCCTTAGTTACTAGAAGTGTGTAAGGACCCTTCGTATCTGATAGGTATTCTTCCCATCCCTCAAGATTGTCTTAGCTATTCTTGGCCCTTTATTCTTCCATAGACATTTTAGAATTAGCTTTTGATATCAGCAAGACAGTTATTAAGATTTTAATTGGAATTACATTGAATAAATACATCAGTTTAGGAGAGAACTGACATCTTTATGATGTTGACTTCCAGTCCATGAACATGGTGTATCTCTTCTTTTATTTGGATAACTAACTCATTAAAGATTTATAATTTTCTCAGTGAAATTTTTGTGTGCCTTTTGTTAGCTTTTTCTAGTTATTTATATTTTTGAGATTCCTGTAAATATTATTTTATCATATTCACTGTTTCTTGTTGCCATATAAAAATGCAATTATTTTTGTCTAATTATATTCTATCTAACAAACTTGCTAAGTACTCTTCACCTAATAATTTATCTGTAAATTATTTTGGATTTACTACAAAGAAAATCATATAATTTGTGAATTAAGAGTTTTATTTACTTCTTTCCAATCCTTATACATTTATTTCTTTTCTTGCCTTAATGGGCTGGCTTAGGACTCCAGAACAATGATTAATGGAAGTGGTAATATATAATTAGTAAATTTTTGTAATAAATTTGTAATAAATTTTAAAAAGAATGCTTTATTGTTGCAGAGGTAAATATGGTGTTTACTGTAGGTTTATTTTTGCAATAGAAGGAAATTTCCTTATATGTTTAGTTTGCTAACAGTTTTTTTTTTTTTAAGTCATGAATGGGTGTTGAATCTTCACCAAGTATCTGTGTTACTTGACCTGATTATATGGTTTTTCTTTCTTAATCTGTTAATGTAGTGAATTATATAAATTGATTTTCAGATTTTGAACAATTTTGCATTTCTGGAAGAAATTCAATTTGATTTTAATGTGCTATCTTTTTTATACATTGCTAAATTCAGGTTGTTAATATTTTGTTTAGGATTTTTAAATCCATGTTCATTATTGAAAGTTACCTATAATTTTCTTTCTTGCTCTCTCCTTCTTAGGTTTAAGTATCATGGTTTTATAGCAGTCTCTTAAAATGAATTGGAGAGTGTACTCCCTTTTATAATTTTCTGGAAGAGTTAGTGTAAGATTGGAATTATCTATTTCTTTATTGCTTGGTAAAATTAGCTTATAAAACCATCTAGGCTTGTTTTCCTTTTAGGAAGATTTTTAACTACTCTAAAAATTTTTAATTGAAAATTTTATTGGGATAATTGTAGATTCACAAGTAGTTATAAAAACAGTACAGAGGGATCCCATGTAGCCTTTATCCAGTTTCCCTCAATGGAAGAAAAATACAGTTGTAACACTATGGTACAATATCACAACCAGGGTATTGACATCAATACAATTCACTGACCTTATTCAGATTTCCCAAGTTGTATTTATTTGTGTGTGAGAGAAAGTGTGTGTGTTTTTAGTTCTATTCAATTTTATCCCATGTTCAGGTGCATGTATTCACTACCATAATCAAGATACAGGACTGTTCCATCACTACAAGGATTCTTTGTGTCATCCTTGTATAGCAACACCCTTCTCCCTCTTGCCCCTCTCTCCTCTTTCCCTGGACACCGCCAACCACTAAATTGCTCTCCATTTTTATAATTTTTTTATTTCATCATATTATATAAATGGAATTATATAGTATGTAATATCTGGGGATTAGTTATTCTTTCACTCAGTATGATTCCCTGGAGATTCACCTACATTGTTGTATGTATCAATAGTTCATTCCTTTTTAATCCTGAGTAGTATCCCATGGTTGTATATACCATATTTTGTTTAACCTTTCATCTGTTAAAGGATATCTGGGCTGTTTTCAGTTATTGACTATTAGAAGTAAAGCTGCTATGGGCCGGGCCATGGCTCACTCGGGTGAGTGTGGTGCTGATAACACCAAGGCCACGGGTTCGGATCCTATATAGGGATGGCCAGTTTGCTCACTGGCTGAGCGTGGTGCTGACAACACCAAGTCAAGGGTTAAGATCCCCTTGCAGTCAGTCATCTTTAAAAAAAAAAAAAAGAAGTAAAGCTGCTATGAATATCAATGTACAATTTTTTTCTGTGAACATAGTTTTCATTTCTGAAAATGCCCAAGAATAAATGTCCAAGAGTGCAGTCGTTGGGTTGTAAAGTTGTTTTGTGTTTAGTTTTTTAAGAACCTGCCAAGCTATAGCTATGCCATTTACATTCCCACCAGCAACATATGAATGATTCAATTTCTATGCATTCTTGCCAATATTTGTTGTGTCACTATTTTTACTTTTAGCCATTATAATAGGTGTGTAGTGATAAGTTATTGTGGCTTTGATTTGTACTTCCTGATGGCTAATAATGTTGAACATCTTTTTATGTACTTGTTTGCCATCTTATCCTCTTTGGTTAATGTCTCTTCATGTCGTTTGCCCATTTTTTGGTTGGATTGTTTGGTTTTTAACTTTTAGTTTTGAGACTGCTTTATATCTCCTAGTTACTGATCCTTGTTGGATATGTGGTTTGCAAACATTTTTCTTCCATTCTATAGCTTGTCTTTTCGTCATCTTCACATGATCTTTTGCAGACCAAAAGTTTTTAATTTTGATTAGATATTATTTGTCAATTATTCCGTTTACAGATCATGTATTTGGTGTTAAGTCTAATAGCTCTTTGCCTGGCCCTAAATACTGCAGATTTTTCTTTTCAGAAGGCTTTATAGTTTTACATTTTGCATTAAATCTATGATCTATTTTGAGTGAACTTTTGTATAAGGTGAGAGGTTTAGGTCAGGTTCATTTTTTTTCCTAAAGAATGTTCAATTGCTCCAGTACCATTTGTTATAAAAGCTATCCTTCCTTCATTGAATTACCTTAGTATCTTTGTCAAAAAGCAGTTGAGCATATTTGTGTGGGTTGATTTCTGGGTTCTCTGTTTTGTTCCAATGGCTTACTCTTTGCCAGTATCACACTGTCTTGATTACTATTGCTGCATAATAGGCCTTAATATTGAGTAGATTATTTCTTCCCCTTCAATCTTCTTTTCAAGATCGTTTTAACTATTCGAGGGCTAGCTAAGTAGCTTTTTCATATAAAGTTTGGAATAAGCTTGTCTATATCTACAAAAAAGCCTCTCTGGAATTTTGATAGGAATTGCTTTAAACCTGTATATCAATTAGGGGAGAATTTATATCTTTACATGTTGAATTTTCCATTCTATGAACACGATATCG
>NW_007739734.1:0-266 GCF_000696425.1 Galeopterus variegatus
AGTTGGTTTTTTGAAAAGATAAATAAAATCGACAAACCACTAGCATGGCTAACAAAATAAAAGAAGGGAGAAGATTCAAATAACGAAAATTAGAAATGAAAAAGGTGATATTACAACCGACCCAACCAAAATACAAGGAATCATCCGAGACTATATGCCAACAAGTTCGAAAATCTGGAGGAAATGGATAAATTTCTGGACTCATACAAGCTTGCAAAACTAAACCAAGAAGATATAGAAAACCTGAACAGACCAATAACAATAAA
>NW_007739734.1:5230-6568 GCF_000696425.1 Galeopterus variegatus
TGGGACATAATAATCAACTACATTGTATATTGACAAAATAAAAATAATAAAAAAAATTTATAAAAAATGAATAAGGAACTTGAATAGATATTTCTCCAAAGATACACAAATGTCCAACAAGCACACAAAAAGATGTTCATCATCATTAGTCATTAGGAAAATGCAAATTAAAACCACAGTGAAATACCACTTCACACCCACTAGAAGGTCTGTAATGGTAAAAATGGTTAAGTTACTTCCAAAATGTTTTTCTCTATGGGTTTATGATCTCACAATGCTGAAACACTAAATTCCTATTATAATTAAAGTAACTGTTCTAAGTTTGGTGTGTAGGTTATTTGTTCTGTTCAAGTGAACAGATTAATAATTCATGTGCAAGCACAATTTACAAGCATTAAAGAAAAAAAAAACAAGCATCTGAAGATAAGAGGGAACGGCAAAATTATGTAAAAATCCCTAAGTCGAATTTTATGAAGCTGCTACAAAACATATTTTCAGAAAATATCTAAAAACCTGTGCAAATGATTATTCTAAATGGAATAGGTCAGGGCATGAAATTACGTATGCTAAATTATCCCAGAAGAGCTTAGAAAAAAGTAAAGGAAATAATGAGTGGTCATATTTTGCTGTCAACCCTAGGGAATGGGAGCTGGGTTTACAGTTGATTTTTTTCCTCTTCATGTCAATTTTCTGAATTTTACACAGTGTCCACGTTGTGCATGTAATTCTTTTGCAATCGGGAAAAAAGAAAAAAAGTCCTCAAGAAATCTGGGAATGACAATGAAAGTAAAAATTACCTAGATTGGTTCCAGATGGCAGACTGAGCACTGAGCATTAGAGCGTTTCTCTTGTCCTACTCCAAATACCCTTACATGACAGGAAAGGCTGGCTTTTTAAATGTGTGTGTGTGTGTGTGTGTGTGCGCGCGCACACACACACACAAATACACAAAGAATAACTACATAAGTGCACGGGAAAAGAGAAAAGGCGAATTACTGGAAAATGGAAAGCAGATGGAGCAGGGGCGCTGAAGAGGGCTGGAGATGGAGTAGGGAGTACGGAGCCTGGGGGCCCAGAACAAGAGGCAAGGACCCTAGGAGGTGAGGGAGAGGTGGTTGTGGGTTGAGAAGCTCCAGATTTGGGGGAAAAGGAGGGGCCGGGCGCCCAGGAGCACCTCTCCTGCACAGGGCGGTAGTGGGAGGTGGTGGCTGGGGCGAGGTGGCGGCGGTGAAGGGGAACGCCGCGCGCTGTTTGGCAGGAAGGGGAGGCCTCTGTCCTTGCAGGAAGCTGCGCTACGAAAAGAGGGAGGAGACTGCGGCGGCGGCAGGGGCTGGTGGA
>NW_007739734.1:7214-23945 GCF_000696425.1 Galeopterus variegatus
GGAGGCAGCCGCGAGGTGTCCGATTTGGGCAAGTGAGGCCCGTGATCCGGGATGGTGGAGAATCTGCGCCCTCAGGCCGGGACAGTGTTCAACGCAGGGCGGGGGACGGGGGACGGGGGATGGGCGGGGGAGAGTGAGATTTCCCCCTATTTCTTCGACGCCAACAGAAACTCCCTTGCTCTAGCGTAGTGGGAACGAGCTGGGGAGGAAGGTTACTGCAGGAACGCGCTAGGTTGCCTTAATTTTCAGCTTTGCTATATGGCTTTTGGGAAAAACAGGCGTGGGTGCGCTGACTAGGAGAAAAAGCTCAACGTGTTATGCACTGAATTTATTTTTTCTTAATTTCCTTTCTTGGTCCGCCTCGCGACTGTGCTCCTAGCAGGCATGAAGACCCCGTTTGGAAAGGCGGCTACAGGGCAGCGGTCCAGGACAGGCGCAGGACACACCAGTATGTCTGTTACCATGATGAAGAGGAAGGCTGCACACAAAAAGAATAGGAGCAGACCCACGTCCCAGCCTCAGAGGAACATAGTGGGCTGCAGAATTCAGCACGGATGGAAAGACGGAGATGAACCTCTAACACAGTGGAAGGGAACTGTTCTGGATCAGGTACCTGTAAATCCCTCTCTGTATCTTATCAAATATGATGGATTTGATTGTGTTTATGGATTGGAACTTCATAGAGATGAAAGAGTGTCATCACTTGAAGTCCTTCCTAATAGAGTTGCATCATCTAGAATCAGTGATACACACTTAGCAGACATCATGATTGGCAAAGCAGTGGAACATATTTTTGAGACAGAGGAAGGGTCCAAAAATGAATGGAGGGGGATGGTCTTAGCTCAGGCGCCTGTCATGAACACATGGTTTTACATTACCTATGAGAAAGATCCTGTATTGTATATGTATCAGCTCTTAGATGATTATAAAGACGGTGACCTCCGCATCCTTCAAGATTCCAATGATCCTCCTCCCGCAGAGAGGGAGCCAGGAGAAGTTGTAGACAGCCTAGTAGGCAAACAGGTGGAATATGCCAAAGACGATGGCTCCAAGAGAACTGGCATGGTCATTCATCAGGTAGAAGCGAAACCCTCTGTGTACTTCATCAAATTTGATGATGATTTCCATATCTATGTCTACGATTTGGTAAAAACATCTTAGAGGTCATCTTGAGATTTGCCAAATACGTGAGACTCTGTAAAATCTGTAAACACAAAAAGTCTTGATTGCTTTCCAGTTTGTAAGAACCATCTTCCTTTTTGCACATTTTTGCCTGGCAAAAGAATTGGAACTTACATCCTAAGAGATGTTTTTGGAAGAAACTTTTTGCCTTTCTCTTCAATCTTTTGACTGGCTCCTCTCCACAGGAGAGTGATTAATTTAACTGATTAGTGAGAAGGGTAAAGTCTGACATCCATTGGTCCACATTTTCATCTTCAGTGGTGTTAATAGGTTAAAGGTAGCTGAACACCTCTCACCTCACTCTTTGGCACTTGGACTCTCTGCACTCACTGAGGTGTGAAGCTTCCTGAGATATCCTGTGTGACTGGCTGGGTAAGTGTGTTTGCAATCTCAAATCCCACCCCCACCCCACCCCCAGTGGTTTTTGTAATGGCTTCAAAAGTCTCATTTGGGGAGGAGTGGGAATCTCATTTTGATCTCCCATCCAAGTTGCATTCTCAATTCTTCTAACTGTACTAAAAGTAAGGCTGACATTTTGCTCCCTTTCTGATTCTTTCTCAACTAGTTCAGAATCAAGAGGATAACTACTTTTAATTTTAGTACATATGTAAGCATAGGCTGAGAAATCTTACAAAATTAATGAGGGCAAGCATTTGGGGACCAAACTCCAAGTGGAGAAATCAAGATTTCTGGTGGAGCTTAAGTGGAAGGTTTTGGTTATCAATGACATTAGGGTCTGTCTTGACTGCAATAGCTCTGTCTGGTATCTGCAGACATGGAGTGGGTTTTAACAGATGCAGGCTGTTCGGGCTGACTTTAGCACAAGTGGGCTTTGTCAGCTCAGTGGAGCATTAAGCCAGGCTCTAGATAGAGTCCTCAGTCACAGGACAAAGGCTGGGTTTATCAATGGTTAACCAGGACCTCAAAATGAAATAGAAAAAATTTAGAATCAGGCTGAGATACAGATTTCTTTCCTGTACCAAGAAAGACTTTTTTAAAAAGTGCTAGATAATCTGTAGGGTTAATGATGTTTTAAGTACTGGCATTGGTAGATAGAAATTGAATAGATTTTTGTTAGTGTTTTGTTTTTTAACTCTCCTATTTCTTGGCTGTCCCTAAGAAACTTGTGCACAAATAAGGGCAAGCCCTACTGTAGCAGAAAAGTAAGCAATGAAAGGGGACTTGTACCTCCCACTATTGAAGGCATTAGTGAAGGTTAACCAAAGCCTAGGAAAGAAAGGTTGAAAAACAAGCAAGGGTTTGGAGAGAAGCACCTGGCCAAAGCCAATGCATTCTCATTGGAGTTTTGACAGAAGCTCCATTAGCACTAACAATCTAATAAGGCCTTGGGCATCTGCAGTGGGAATTGTGGGGCTGGGACTCATTGCAGTACAATCAACCATTTGGAAGATATCTTCCAAATTAGTTTAAGTTCACAGGTCGTGGAATCCAGACTACCATCACAGACAGACTGGCATCCTGCTGAGAATGAAACTGAGAAGATATTTTCTATTCTCCCATATTTTCTCTGTCTACTTTCCTTCTTTTTGATGCCACTAAGTCTTTGCAATGCTATTGGACTGAAAACAGCAATGAGGGTCTGTATCGACCTATGTACTAAGTCCTGGGGACATAAACTTGCTTGGGGTAACTGTTCTAGTGTCTGGGGATTACTGTGCTTTCTAATTTTGGGGATGTGAGGCTGACACCATGATAATCTTATGTCCTATTGACCCTTTGGACTTTTAAAAATGTATGATACACAATTGTGGGGTTAGATTAATTCAGCTCCTGAGGTCCTGAAGGAACTGCACCCAATCAAGAGGAAGACAGCCCAGGCTGCAACTGCTGAAGGAACCCCATATCTGTCCAGACATCTTTGTGAAATCTGTATGGTTGAAATGAAAAAATCAAGAACTTGGGAAAGGCAGAATTTTGGACTTTAATTCCTTTGGACTTTAAATTAGAAATTTATTTAATTTGGGGCATTCATTTTTCCCTTGGAGTTTAATAGTTGATGGGAATTTCATTAGTTCAAATTAAGGCATTATGTTGTTTACATTGTATTATTTGGAGTATTTTAATGCTATCTTTGGGGTCATTATATGATTTTTGTAAGCTATGTCAGGTAATATGTCTGGCCATAATTGTAAATTGGGGATAAAATAGTGAATTTTCAGCCTAGGGTATAATAGAGCCTTCGAGTTAGTGTAATTACTGCCCTATTCTGACTCATTTCAGAGCCTCCTGGGGGCAAAAACAGAACTGCTCACCAGTCTTACACAGGTGGGAGCAGAACTTTCCTAAAACACTACTGGTCTCCCTGGACAGGGACAGCCACAGTACTGTTTGTTGACCAGAGTCTTGGATGTTAACCACTATGGCTTAAGAGTACAAAAATGTCCAAGAATGTGATGAGATTTATCCTCTGTCTCTCTCCATGTTCCTGACCCAAGGGGAAAAAGAAAGACTTGCACCTCTCAAAAATCCTTGGAAGAAGGTTTCTACCCATTTCCCCTTGCCAGCATTCAGTCTTCTGTGTGGGAGGAGGAATAACTTGATGAATTGAGAAAAGGGTTAATAATAGATAGGCAGCCTATGCCCCTCTTGGCTGTTGATCTCACTCCTCACAGCAAAGTGTGAAAAAGACTGCAGTCCTTCACTTCTGGCTGGATAAATATCTGCTCTGTAGACCCAACTCTCCCTTGGGATGGGGGATCCCAATGTCTTTAGACTTAGGATAGAAGTTCATTTCCACCTCAGGTTCAAGCCATGTTCTCCAATCCAGCTCTAGCAACAATAAGCTGATATCTATTTTTATTTTTTTAATTTTAATATACAAATTATTTTTTTGAAAAATAACATGCCAATGATAAAAATCAAACAGTATAAAAGGATATACAGTAAAAAGTAAGTCTCTTTTCCTCCTTCCCACCCTTGGCCTCAGTGCCCCAGTCCAGCTTTCCAAAGGTAACCACTGTTACCAGTTATTTATGTATCCTTCCAGAGATAGTCCATGTATTTACAAGCATATTGTGTGTGGGTATGTGTGTGTATCAGTTTTTTACACAAATGGTGGCATACTATACATGCTGTTCTGAATTTTGCTTTTTTCACTTTACAATATATTAAAGCTGATATTTTAATCCTTATTTGATTCCTGTGTATATTTTTTAGTTGGTTCAGAATCTGGAAGGGAAGGAGGTTTGATTAATTCAAACCTTCAAACCCTGATTTAGTTTAATGAAAATTTACATGATCCTACAAACCCACAATTTCTGCCAGCCAAATTATTCTGAATAGTACAATGTGAAAGATATATAAACATGATATATTTTGTGGGAAGAATTCCTTGAGAGAGGACAATGTATTTTTGAGGGAAGTTAAAGGGAAAATCAACCATACACTGAAGCTATGGGAAAAGTTAAAGTAATGTAATCAGTAATCCAAAATGAAATGAACAGTCATTTTTTTTAAATTGAAACTTGCACTCACATCTACTGCCACGTGAAAATTTATGCTAATGGTTTTGATTTGCCTTTTCTAACAGAACTTCCCTGCATGTAACAGGAAACCCATTTCAAACAAGTTTAAACAAACATCATTAATTCATGTAACTATGAAATGAAAATCCAAAGGTCAGATGGGCTTCAGGCACAGTTTGAATTGGGGCTCAGTCTCAATGTCTATGATTCTTCAGGATTTTCCTTCTGTGTGTCATTTTCATTCTCAGACTGCCTTTCCTCATGGTAGCAAAATTGGACCAGCAGTTTCAGGCTATAGCAGTTTTGTCTAGAGAAAGATGGACAACCTGTGTCCTATGATGCATTCTCAACTGGCTGAGGTCGCATACCTGCACCAATCACTGAAGTCCCATGAATGAAATACTCTTATTGGTCATGTGTTCCATACCTGAACCCTAGAGTATATCTCCCTGGAACCAAATGGATTCCCAGTAAAATCAAAGGCTTTGAGGAAATGAAGAATGACTGCTATGAACCAATCACAAGTGTCTAGCTTTTTCTTTTGGGTACCTATTTCTGTTCCCAAAGGAATTTAAAGAAAACTTAAGTCCTATCCAGTTACTGTGTTCAACATTAAGTTCTGGATCTTTAGTTGATATGCAGCCATCTTCAGACCCATCTTCCTAGAAATCTGATTATCTATAGTTAA
The DNA here is from genome assembly GCF_000696425.1 of Galeopterus variegatus. Lineage (NCBI taxonomy): Eukaryota > Metazoa > Chordata > Mammalia > Dermoptera > Cynocephalidae > Galeopterus > Galeopterus variegatus. The sequence continues at coordinate 12,570 of NW_007739734.1, forward strand.
GTTATAAACTACGCTTTACCTCAACATACCCAATATACACTAGTGGAGAGATAACTAGATAATAAAATATAATAACACCTACTATTTGAAAAGGGAGGAGATAGGGAAAAATACACAGTAGTTTCTGGTCCAAAGCATATATCAAAATCTGTTCGATAAGGACTCCCTGTCTGGGCAGTTGAGTGAGACCTCTGGTCAGACAGGCTCTTTTTGTTCTCTGGGAGGGTCTCCTTTGGAGGCATATCTTGGGTGTATGCCCTTTCTGGGGGATGAACAGCTTTATGAGTCTACTCTATTTTACCCCATTTCTTGTGCCTGGGAGTTAAACAATCACAGTTTTTTGTTGTTGACCATGATTAGAGTTTTTTTGATACTGTAGTTTTCAAATTTTAGCATGCATCAGAATCACCTGGAGAACTTGTTAACATACAAATTGCTGGGGCCCAACAACAGAAATTCTGATTTAGTAGGTCTAGGGTGGTGTCCAAGGATTTATATTCATAACAAGTTCCCACATGAGACTGATGCTTCTGATCCACCTTGAAGGTCACTGCATTGTAGGTAGCAATTGAGTGAGGCCAGAGTCATTATTTTCTAAACTTACTTACCTGGGGTACATGAGAAATATAAATTCGTGAGCCCCACTTTAGATTTTGTTTTGTGTGTGGTTTTATTTTTTTATTTTATTTTATTTTTTGGTGGCTGGCCAGTAAGGCGATCTGAACACGTGACCTTGGTGTTATCATGTAGGGAAAGTGAAGGAAAATGGTCAGGGTCCCTCAGATGTTCAGAATCTTGCTGAGCACTTGATGTCAATATGCACATGCACCCAGGTGTTCCTTGGCTATTGTCTAATGTAATTTGCACATGTGCACCCAGGTGTCCTGGGTTATGGACTTAAGTATAAAGGATGAGTGGCTCTGCTCCATCTGCTTTCCACTCCCGGGATGCCCCCAGGGGGCACAGGGAGGCTGGTACTGCTGGAGGCTGTTGCTGTGAGCTGTTGCTGTCAGTGTCCCTGGGATGCCCTGAGACGCCACTGCTGCTGCTGCCGGATCTTCTGTAAGCTGCTGCTGCTACTGCTGAGGACTGAGCTTGTGTCATCTGCCAGTGGCTTCTGGGATCCTTCCCAATTACCTTGCATGGACCTGTGTGTGAGGGGTCTGGTGACCCAGCCTGGCATGTGAGGCGTCTGGTGACCCAGTCTGTACAGACAATGGGTTTGAAGGGTCTGAGCCCTAGCTCTGACAATACAAATGGAAACTTAGTTTAACTAAAATAATGAAACATTTTGGCTTTAGTTATGAGCTGCCTAGCCATACAATTGGCATAGCTATTGCCTCAACCCGACAACTGGCATAGTCTGTAGCAATACAAGTCAGCACCACGCTCTACCTACTGATCTAACCAGCCAGCTGACCTCCACTTTAGATTTATTTATTTATGTATCCATTTATTTACTTGGCAGCTGGCTGGCATAGGGTGCACTTTAGATTTAATGATTCAAAATCTCTTGGGGAGGGAACTGGGGAGGCTGTACCAGACACCCCAGGTGATAATGATTAGGAAACGTTGGCCTAGGAAATTAGGCTTTTTGCCCCTAATTTTATTTCCTAATAAGTTTCTCATCACTTTGCTCTTGCTCTCACTAAGCTTCGTTTGGGGTAAAGAATTTGGCTTTCTAATCCTACAGAGTTCCAAATTACCCATGTCTCTATCAACTAGGATTTTAGGCAACCAGTAACTAAGCCAATAAAGCTTTATTTTCATCCTTCAATATTTTCAACGATGGAGATGGTATGCTTGACCTTAGCCTAACAAGCACAGATCTGAGGGCCACATGCTCCCCAAGAGAGTGTGGAGTACAAGAAAGAAACAATGGCATCAGCTGATTTGACATTAATTCCAGCTCCTACTAGCTCTAAGACTTTGGGCAAGTTACTTAATCTTTCTGAGCCTATTTCCTCATCTTGATAGTGGGGGTAACAATTCTTACTTTGCGGGGTTCTTTGACAACAAAATGAAAAACTATATCCTTAGCACATAAGATACTGCAGCACAGATACTTAATAAACATGTATTCCCTTTACTTCCCAAGAGGTAGAGCCCATGTCCTTTTGGTTAACCTGTATATTTAACAATGCTCCAGTGACATTTAATTAGTGAGTATAGCTCCCAAAATTCTATTACTAAAATGTATAAAGAATTATTTAAATAATTTCTTTGGATGTACATAGCTCTTTCCTTCCCTACTAAGAATTGAGATTGCTTTCTCAGAGAGCTCATTAATTTTCATAAAATTCCTGGGTGTTTAGGAGAGCAGAGTATTGTCCTGTCTTGTTGATTCAATCATCCATTCATTCAACTACTTTTTGATGAATTTGGCCAATAGCGATGAAGGAGATAGACACTGTCCATACTCTTAAGGAGCTTAGATTCTCAAGCAGGGTGGGTGGGAAGACAACAAAGATGTAGAGAAATAACCCATACAATTTCAGAGAGTGATAAATTGTATTTTAAAAAAACAGAGAAATGGTATAGAAATGAACTGAAATAAGGGAGCTCCTCCAGCTAGGGGTTGTCAGAGAAAGGTCTGAGTGGATATTTGAGCAAATAACTGAATAAGAAGCCAGCCTATGCAATGATTTGAGGGAGGACATTCTAGAGAGAAAAACAAGTTGAAACTCTGGGATAGCTGATGTCATTTATTCATGGCTATTAATTCAGTTACGTGTTTAGCACTGAGACCTATATCCCCCTTTACTGTTCTGTACAGCTAACACTATGTCTTTGGTGTTTTCTGGTATTATTTTGGAGGTCAAAGGACATTACAGACAACATGTTTGTGTGTTCTTCGATTGTTTTCCTGATCATAGAGAGCAAATAAAGGGGGTAAGAAGTCACTGAATAAATGGAAATAGGGTAAATTTCTTCCCCTACCCCAAATCCATGAAACAGGTATACAGCAAAAAGTTAAAGTTGAAGCCCACGTTAATGTAATAAATACGTATTCCTATTTTTCTGGTTACATTTTCAAGCACACACTACAAGACATTTGCACCATTTAGTTTGTATCATTTATCTCTGGAGGGTGCTGGGATGGCAATAAGCATTTGTTGAACACCTAATGTGTGCCAAGTATATCTTAATCTTCACAGGATACTGGAAGCTAACTATCACTACCTATCTTTTACAGATAAGGAAATCAAGCTTAGAGGGGAAAAAAGGAAACCGTGGTCACAAAGGTTTCCTTAACAAGGAAATCCTCCTTTCCTTTCACATAGTAAGAGTGCTGGACATGAACCTAGGTCTCTTGATGACAAGTAATACTCAATTATTACATTTGCTAGTATTTGCATAAAGAAATGGAAAAGAAGCAGGAGCACCAAGGGAGAAGCCAGAGTGATTCACAGCTGTCATCTTTCCCATGACTTGTTCGTAATCCTCCTTCTCTATCACTTTCCCTCGACCTACACTTTGTTCATATGGTCAAATCCACTTTATTCATTCATTTGTTCAACAAATTTATTTAGTGCCTACTTGGTTCCAGGCACTGTAATTATTCACTAGGAATATTTTGTGAACAGAACAGTCAATGATCCCTGTTTTCATGGAGCATACATTCAAGCAAGGGGAAGCTGACAATAAACAATAAACATAATAAATAAGTAAATTATGTGGGATGTCAAAAAGTAACAAATTATAAAAAAAAAAGAAAGAAAACTAGAACAGGTTAAGACAGATGAGGAGTGGTGAGTTGTGATATTAAAGAAGAAGATTAGGGTGGACTTCAAGAGAAGGTAGTATTTGGGCAAAGAAATAAGTGAGAGAATTAGCTAAGCATGTGTGTAAAGAAAGAACATTCCAGGCAAAAGGAAGTACTAGAGGAAAGGCCCTAAGGTAGATGTGTCCTTGGCATGTTCAAAGACAAGACTTGGGTGAATGTTTAGGCCTCTAGGGGTCACGAAACGTGCTCGCCGCATAGGAAGCTGAATGGTGTGTGCCTCTGAATGGGTACTTTTCAAGGGACAGGATTCAGGCTTTCCCTGAATGTTTAAAAGGAGCCTGAACAGTTAAAAAATAAAAATTAAAAATTTGCCCTAGAACCAATAGAACGGAGGTCCGGATAAGGGCAAAGGGTCGAGGACTGATAAACTAGCTCGGGTTCTGGGCTCTCCAGGCTTTTTTCCAATTGGGAATCACAGGACCCTCCCAGCAGCGGATGCGGGCCCTAGACCCGCCTTCCTGCCCTGGCCAAGCACTTGCCCACCGGAAATCGGCCTTCGACCGGTGCTTGTGGGAACTATTGTGTTGTAAACCTCCAGGTAAGGGAAAAGGTCAGACCAGGACTATCAGAGAGACAAAATCTGACTGGCTGAGCCGCAGCGTATGCGCAGGCTGATTGGTAAGCTCTTGAGTTTGAGCGATTGGGGTGGGGTGAGTGTGCAGGCGGGGTGGTGTGTGCAGGCGGGGGTGGGAGGGGAGTAGTTTTCTGTGCTAGAGGCTCTGGGCGGGGATTGGGGCGGAATCTCGTTTTCTATGGCCAAAGATGGCCTCAGGCATAAAAGCCCTGGGTGGGGCTGGCAGGTAGGAGTGGACCAGAGCTTTGCAGAGCCTGCCACCAGCCGGTAGGGGAGGCTTGGGTTTGGGATAACTCCTCCTAGGTCATCTCCGGAAATATTCCCCTTACTGATAGCCATCGAAGGGTCGGAAGAGCCGGGTTATTGCTTTTTCGCATTTTATTTTACCTACATATATGTTTTTGACGTGGTGGGTGTGGGTGGGGATATTGGGGATGGGAAGAGTGACTGGTCTGCGGTAGCCACATGTAAATTAGAGACATAGTCTTAATGTTTTCTTTTCTCTTGTCAACTGAAAAGTCCCTGGGTGATGCTTGATGCTGAGGTCTATTGTGTGTGCCAGGTGTGAGTGACTGCCTCCAGTCTTATTTCTGTTTCTCTGGATTGTGACTGTGGAGCGGGAAATAGTGGAAGAGAAATGGGACTTCCCAGCTTTGTGTATTACATGGGGTGGGGCCAGAGAAACCAGATGGTCACTGAGATCACTTTAACTCAGTAGTTTGTTAGGGCTGGGAAGGTGAAAGTGCAGGTATTTTTGCATTAATCTATAAAGAGAAAAAGTAATGTAAGTATAAAATTCTTACCAACTGCTTCATGGAGGTGGGGGGAGGGGTGTCATAAGAGGATGAGGTCACAGGCAGGGAAAGAAAAGGAAAATAAACTTTGTGAGGAGGCTCTGTTTTAAAATAGGCCTTAAATAATTTTGATAGAAATGTTAAGGCAGAATGGTGGAATTAACACCAAGTGCATTGTAAGTACACTCCCTGTGATATCAGGACTACTCTACCTTGCACACACAGTTTCAGAGGCACCAACATGATTTCATCACCAAGAGTAATGAAATTCAATGAATACACACATGTGCAAGACAGCACAGGTACAGTGAACAGCATGAGGAAAAAAGACCAGACCATGCAGAACATCTTTTGGAATGGCAGTTAGGTCACTGGAGCTGGAGATTCAGGGTAAGAGCTGTGGGAAAATGAGTTGTCTAGAATGGTGCCAGGGTTCACATCCTCATCCTACTTTTTGTTAGAAGAATCATAATACACCCCTGGGGGAAAGGGAGGGAAGAAAGAGGAAGGGAAGAAGTTGAAAAAGTTTTATGTGGTTTATTTGTCACTAACCCTAACCTCTCATTCTCTTAACTCAGCTCGTTGTCTTCTCTACCTGTGTTCATTTATTTGTCAGTAGTTATTCATGGAGAACTGATCATATCCTCTGCTCTGTTCTGGCTGCAATGGAAGAAACAAGAAATGCATTCAAGAAAATTGGAGGCTTAGAAGAGGTAATTATGTGACTTGGTAGGCAAAGCTTGCATATCTGAAATAATTTAGGGAAATATTACCTGCAGCCCCCTGTGACACTAGCAGCTCAGTAAAGGTCCAGAATAGAAAACCATAGTATGAGCTTCAGTAGTCAGAGAACTTGAAATAACCTGAGATAGCAGTGGGTGACTAGGCTTGGGAGAAAGCCAAGTCTTGGAACAAAGAGTGTGTGTTACAGACTGAGGAAAACCGTGGTTGGTTTTATAAAAAAAAACTGGTGGTATGCATGAGATGAAGTGGCCATTTTTCAATCTACAAGAAAATGAGGTTGAAACTGGTGCAAGAGTGCTGGCCAGTTAGCTCACTTGGTTAGAGTGGTTAGAGTGTGGTGATGATAATACCAGTGTCAAGGGTTTGGATCCCCATGCTGGCATGTCACCAAAAAAAAAAGAGTAGATAAAGCATATTAGTGGCTCAGAAAGAGCAGCCTAGAAATAGACTCTAGGATATAAAATAGCATTCCATCTGTGATAGAAGATGTATTACAAAATAATCAGAAAGGATGGATTATGTAATAATCTGTTCTGGGAGAGTGAGCTGCTTGGATGGGGAGGAATCACTTACAATTTTACCTCATACACATACAGTAAATTCCAGATGTTTCAAAGAATTAAATATATGGCAAATATTTGCAGGCAAAATGATAAAATGTCTGGGAATTGCTTAAAATATTTCACAAAAGTGGGAAAGAAGAAGATAGATGAAACAGGAATGGCATCCCCTCAAAAGTTTCTGGGTCCCTGCTGTTTAAGTAAACTGCAGCTTATTAATTTTCATAGTAAAAGGCTTACATGAAGTATCTTATGACATACTATCCAGTGGATGACACAGCATTTTCAGCATAAATGCAAAGAAACAGACATAATTTTCATTAGAAAAAAAACATAATCCTATTACCATTGTTAGCCTGGCTGCTGCCCCATCCCTCCACCCCACCCCCAAAATGAGAATTATGCACCATGGATTGTTTGCTTCTTACTAATATAACAACATTTTCAAAAGGGTTAGTGAAAGAAGGTGAGCCAAGATGCCAGTACCGTTCAAGCTTTATTACAGGAAGAAAATCTGCTGGGCTGTGCTCAGAGTGGCAGGCAGCTCGGGGCTGCCCTGAAAAGGAGACAGCACCAGGTGTGGGGGTGGTAGAGCTTATATAGTGTACCAATGGCTGGCCGGCTGATACCATCAAGGAGGGCCATTATGCTAATGTGGATTGGGTGGAAACTGCGTCCTTGCAGAAGCAAAAGGGGTCTCTGTTTAAGTCAGGAGGCTTCTTGTAAAGGGAAGGGGGAGGGGTGGGAAGGAAGGGGGAGGAGTAGGAAGGAAGGGGGAGGGGTGGGGAGGAAGTGGGCAGTGCCATTTAGTACTTGGGCTTGTCTAAAGTGGCGCTGCTTATGTTGCAGATCTATTAGTTAGGGGATAAGTTATTTAGTTCTTGCCATTCTATCTGATCGTTATTTAACCTCAGAAACATTATTTCAAAATTTTTTTAATCTTTCTAGAAGAGTTGACATATGCTCACAATTAATCTTTTGAATATTTATACACAGAAGTTAAATATTAGAACCTACAATGTCCATTAGAAATGGGTATAAAAACCAACTTGTACTGTGCTTGGGTTCAGGATGTACCATTTTGTGGATCACTCCCCTAACTTGGTTTGTGCTGCAGTACAGTATACTGGGCTTTAACAAAAATTATTTTAACAAGATGGACACACATGTAATCCATACTTGTTCATTCACAAAAACAGTACTGATTATTAAAAAACATTGCCCTCTGGTTTCTATATTAATTGAGTAATAACAGTACTCACAGTTTTTGAGCATTTACTATCTGCCAGGCACACATGGATTTTCTCATTGATTGCGTTACAATGTAGGTATTGGTAGTGTGTTTGATGATAGATATGGGAATGAATCATGGGCATTTGAGTGTTGGGGTGACGGTGGGAGTGGAAGGATACACAAATGTTAAGGTATGTCTCAGTGTACACTAGCAGTATATATAGTGTACTAGAGAAACATAGTTATGTGAAAAACAATATAGGGGAACAATCATGGGGCTTTTTTATTTGTGTGGGCTTACGGTTTGCGGAAGATTTTTAAAATATAATAAAAATGAAAATTTCAGGCAATAACAAATACTTTGCTTCCCCAACATCCAGAAAAAGTGGTTAACATTTCATCTTACTTTCTTCGTTTTTTAAATAAGGAAAAGGAAACATTACAGGTAAACTTGAAGTACCCTTTGGTCCCCAGCCCAGTCCTATTTTTGTCTCTTCACATGGACAACCATTGTCATGATTTGTGATTCTTCTTAAAAACTTTTACATAGATATATATGAAACTGTGAGCAATATGTGACACATTGTACATACTTTAAAAAAATATATAGTAAGTGTTCTGCATATTGCTTTTCGAACTCAATATTGCCTTTTAAGATTTATGCATTTTACATGGATATCTACATGATTTGTTTTCACTGCTGTGTTATTTTTTAGTATACACTTTATCCACAATCCTTTATCCCATTTAAGAACATCTGGGAATTATGAATTATTCTTTAGCCTTTTGTCCCTTTGCTATTATGAACAGTTGCTGCTGTGAACATTTTAGTACCTGTATCCTGCTGTATATGTGCAAGAGTTTCTCTTATATGTATATCAAGAAGTGGAATTGCTAAGATATGGTCATGTTTTAGTTCTTATGGGAGTTCATGGTGAAGGAGAAAATATTTGTTTTGAAATAAAAGTAGAAAGTAAAAATCCAAGGGGACTTCTAGTTTCTCTGCCAGAGCAGGAGTCAGAATAGCTCAGCCAAAGACACTAAGAACTTTGTACATTTGTTAGGTTTGCTACTTTTTTACTTTGGTTATATTAATTAGACCTTGCCTATTTTTATAATAATAAAAATGTTAATAACCACACTTATTGGGCACTAATTGTGTGCCAGGTACTATGCTTAAAGGGCTTTACCTGCATTATTTTACTTAATACTCAAAACATTGAATAGTAATATTGTTATTGTGTCCATTCTTCATCTGAGGAATCTGAGGTTTGAGAGGTTATATGACTTGCTCTAACTTATATGTAGCAAAATCCTTAAAACAGGAAGAAATTCTATGCTTATCTTCTCCAGCACTAAAGAAAGTTTGGAACAGGGGAGAACCATTCCCAGGAATGCTTAAGCAAGAAGTATCCAAAGGATATAGTGTGTGGCAGCAGCTTGAAAAAAAAAAGAGCAAAACAGGTCAAAGCTGAAGGGCTGTGAATAGGAAAAAAAAAAAAAAAAAAAAAGAAAAAGAAAGGAAAGCATGGGGATCCTGACTGGAAATAAAAGTGGCTTTGGAGTATAAAAGTATAAAGCCTAGTGTAGTTTTTCTGTGAGAGAGACATATAGGGAAACATATCTAGCAGTCAATTATATTTTTAAGTCAGGAGCTCAAAAGAGGGATATGAACTAAAAACTTGGGAGTTTGGAGGTTATAGTGGAAACCAAGGGAGGGGATGAAGTCAACCTCATAAAATTATGTAGACTATTTATTGACACTTTGAGATTGTATTTGTTTCAATTCTTATTTGGAAAATGGCAAAAAATACAGAAGTAGAGAGAATGGTATTATTAGCCCTCATATATTCATTACTTGTCAGTGCTCTCACCAACTTCCCTCCCCTGCCCCCTCTACTGTATGATCTTGAAACAAATCCCAGATATACCTTTTGGTCCACAAAAATATCTGTATATATCTCTAAAAGGTAAGGAAAATTTATACATAACCACAATACAATTGTCACACTTAAAAATAACCCTCAAGCACAACACACACAATAATTCCTTAATATCATCCATTATTTAGTCAAAGTTCAAATTTACCCACTTGTCTCATAAATATTTCTTGTTTGTTTTGACAGTTGATTTGTTCAGTTCAAGATCCAAATGAGGTCTATATTTCACCTTTAGTTGATAGCCATTTTGCCTTTAGTTGATCTCTTAAAAATCTTTTACTCTATGAACATTGATACATTTCAAACTCAGTAGATCATTATTCACAAAGACTATGACCAAAGACTCAAAGATTTCCCATACTGTCCCAGGAGGCATTAAGACATAGTGCTTCAACCAGAGCGTGTACACAGGTAAAAACCAGTGTGGTCAAATATTACATTATATTGCACTAGTAGCTGACTTTCTTTGGTAGAGTGAGGGTATCTCCCCAAAATGTTTTTATCTCTTTGCAAAGGTTACTTTGTAGTTTTGAGCGGAGAACCATAAAGGTAGGTTGAGTCGTGGATCCTGGCTAGCTACAGAAGTGATTTACATACCAACTTCAGTATTTCCCATTCAGTGATGTCTCTACAAATTTCTGATTTATTACATGTCCCCCTTGGAGTGACTCAAAAGTATGTTAATCTGTATACATGAAAATGTGTATTAATTATTCTGAGGCTCAGAAAAAGAAGCTCATGAGATTCTCTAATATTTCCCATGCCTGTGTAATATCCTGTCTTTGATGGTGTCTCTTTCCATTAAGTCTCTCATATGTTCAGGACATATATTCTGTAAGCACCACTTCAAACAAAGGAACAGCTATACAGGGGAGTAATTTGCCTACTGACCCATCTAAACATCATGTCCTGATTGCTTTTGTCCACTTTATTTTTCCAGCTCAGAATTTCTTCTAGGCTATTTTCCCCCCTTCCTTTCCCTAATCCATTCTTTATATTGTAGCTGAAGTCTCTTCTGCAAATCCATCCTAACCATTCCAACCCACAGTAGTGCTTCCTTTATCTGAACTCTGTAAACTCTAATGGCTTTCTAATTCATATCTAATGCTTTCTAATGTTCTAATGCTTTCTCATTGGGTTTCTCTTCTCAATTAGACTATAATATCACTGAAATCAGTGTCCATGTTTATATTCACCCAGGACAATGGTAGAGGTATAGTAAGTGTTGGTGTAACCCTAGGTTTCATCCTTGACCCTCTTCTCTTCATACTCTATACATTGATCTTGAATGTTCTCCTGTTTTCCATGCAATTTACAAATATTCACTGAATATGTATGAAGAAGATGACTATACAAAAGACATACAGAGGAGAAAGACATAGATCTTGTCCTTAAAGTAGACCTTAAATGGAGTGAATTGTCCATTTGGAAAAAAAAAACAACTTAGATCTCCAGACCCAGGCTTAGAACTAGAGCTCCATCAGTTCTGCCACATTCTGTTGGACAAAGGTGGTCACAAGGCTAGCTGATGAAATAAAACCTGCATGTATTTAATGTATACATCTCTATGAGTTGGGGGTAAGTATACACTCATGAAACCATCACCATTATCAAGGCCATAAACTAATCCATTACCTCCCAGTTTTCTGCCACCCACTCTCTTATTATTGTGTGTGTGTGTTGAAACATTTAGCATAAGATCTATCCTCTTTTTTTTTTTTTTTTTTTTTCTTTTGTCTTTTTC
>NW_007739734.1:24945-34360 GCF_000696425.1 Galeopterus variegatus
GTATGTGGGATCCGAACCCTCGGGCGGGAGCGCCGCCACGATTCCCAAGCGGCGCACTATCCAGTGTGCCACCGGGCCGGCCCCAAGATCTATCCTCTTAAAAGGCTTTAAGCATGCAGTGTAGTATTGTTAGCTGTAGGCACTACACTGTATAGTAGATCTTCAGTACTTATTTATCTTGTTTAACTGAAATTTTATACCCTTTGACCATCACCTTCCCATTTCCCCTCCCCCTAAGTCCCTGATAACTACCATTCTACTGTCCGCTTATATTAGTTTTGACTATCTTAGATTCCACATATAAGTGAGATCATACAGTGTTTGTCTTTCTGTGTCTGGCTTATTTCACTTAGCAGCATGTCCTCTCGGTCCATTCATGTTGTTGCAAATGGCAGCATTTCCTTCTTTTCTAAGGCTGGATAATATTTCATTGTGTATATATATACCACCTTTTCTTTATCCATTCATCAGTCAACAGACATTTAGGTTGTTTCCATATCTTGGCTATTTGGTGCAGTGTGCAAATATATCCCATAGGAATTTGAACAACAACAGCAACAACAAAAACTGTCTACCTCCTAGCAAGATACAGGCAAATTTGACCAATATCCATCTCTATGTCCTTTTCATGCCAATAGTCCACAGTTAATTAGGCCTCCTGAGTCAGTAACTTACAGCAACCTGGTAAACCAGAAGGCTCTTTTTGTGACAGAGGTATAGCCTGATTCATTCATCAAAATGGTTCTATGGAACTTTTTTTGAAATGCCAAACATTGGACATCTTGGCCACCAGATATCCTCTCTTTAAAGGAGCATCCGGTTATATCATGAACAAGTACCTATTAAGTCTCAGTTGTGTTGACAGTGAGCCTGTTGGCTTGACTGAGGACAGGTAAGGCAGAATGTAATCCAGCTTTGCTACCCATCCAGAATGACATGATGGGTAGGAAGTAGGAGGTGCACACCTAGATACCTGGATGGTTACAACTTTGTTACATCTAAGTTGTATTAATAGATCTCCAATAACACTGAAACATTTTCTCGATTGCTAGTGAGGCAGATGCCATATTGCAAACTTTCGTATTTGTGTATGTCAGTCAAGACTTGGAAGAGTCATGAGACAGATTTTTACTCTGGCATCTAAACAGCAAATGATCCCACAATAAGAGCAGCAGATACTGGTAAGTTACTTATCAAAAGTCAATTTCCATTAGTCACAAAATGCAAAAACCCAGAAGTATCATATCTTTAAAGTTTTAACACCATAATAATGCAACTTATTAAGCATTGATTACCCATTTCCAATTCCTCATTGTTAAATTTAACACTTTGATAGATATTCCCAAATTATCTTTAGAAAGCACAGTCTAGGTCATTTGGAACTTTGTGCAGAAAAAAATCACAAGGGTCCATGAATCAGTTGGGCCTGTTGTCATAGCTGAACTAATTTCTACACTATAATCAGCTATACACACTTTCAAGGGCATTTTAAATGATTCAGAAGATATACACAAGTTATGTAGAAAAACATTCATGTTCATGCTAAAGTCTGCTAAGATGTACTTTTCTGTTAGTTTGCATCACATGACTATAAGTTATATTTGTAAACATCTGTGTAGTTCACACCTCTCCCCTCTTTACAATTACCACCTATTAAGGTTAGCTTCAAAGTAATGTATCCAAGAAGAATTACTCTTGAATATTTCCCAAATTATTTAAGAACTCTATTATATCAAGCTCACTACATATGTGAGAACACAAGTTTGTTAAAATCACCATCCTGTAACTAATTTGAGCTGCATAAAACTTCAAGGGCCTTTTTCTTGAGTCACAAACAGCAGGGTTTAGATAACTACCATTTTGACACCCGTGGCCCAGTTATAAAACGGACTTGGCACTAATGTGCCTCATGGGCTTCTCCAAGCTTTTCATTATTTTAATTTACTCAGAATTTCTATCTACATGTTTAGGTGCAAGCTACTCTTGTTCAGTGTTATCACTGGTTTCAAAAGTTCGATCTGAAGGGCTGTGGGGAATGCTGGATCTTTCAAAACCTAATGACGACTTAGAAGTATCTTGGGGACCTGGCTTGTTAAACAAGTGGACACTAGTTTATAACTGTAGGTATTAAAAGGTAATGATTTTCGAAGGGACACCTGTACTCCCATGTTTATTGCAGCTCTATTTACAATAGCCGAGAGTTGGAACCAACCTAAATGCCCATCACTGGATGAGTTGATAAGGAAAATGTGGTATATTTATAAAATGGACTACTACTCTGCCATAGAAAAGAATGAAATACTGCCATTCACAACAACATGTATGAACTTAGAAAAAATTATGTTAAGTGAAATAAGCCAGGCACAGAAAGAGAAATACTGCATGTCCTTACTTATATGTGGGAGCTAAAAATAAGTAAATTAATTAATTTTTTAAAAGATATAACAATCACAATAATAGTTTGAACTTTTTAAGAGAACAGAACTGAGGTTGCTGCGGGGGAGATTGGGGAGAGGGAGGGCAAAAGGGAGGAACTGGTAAAGGGCTATGAAAATTGATTATATTGTACAATGAGGAATATACTAATTATCCTGATTTGGACGCCCCTTTTTGCACACTGGTGTTGATATTCAATGCAGTATCCCACCGATATGTCCAACCACCTTCCAATAAAAATAAAAGTTCAATTTATTAACAAAAAGATAAATAAAAGGCAATGACTTTTTTAGATCAGAGACGTTTGGGATTGGTGACTCTGAGATGTTAGAAGCTCTAGCACCCAGTGCCAATTTTGATCATACTGGTGATAAATACGGTTTCTTGGTTTTATTTCTAAAAACGCTGAACTGGACAGAATGTACGAAAACCCTGATAACCACAATTTCTTGTGTTTGGCAAACATTTCAGTGGACAGAATTAAACTTTATTTTTTTTTAGTTTTATTTTATTTTGTCAATATACAATGTGATTGATTATTGTAGCCCATTACCAAAACTTCCCTTCCTCCTCCCTGTCCCCCCTCCCTCCCAACAATCACCTTTCTGTTTCCTTGTCATATCAACTTCAAGGAATTATAATTGTTGTGTCTTCTTCCCTCCCCCCAAGGTGGTTTGTGTATTTATTTATTTATTTTTAGCTCCAACAAATAAGTGAGAACATGTGATATTTCTCTTTCTGTGCCTGACTTGTTTCACTTAATGTAATTCTCTCTAGGTCCATCCATGTTGTTGCAAATGGCAGTATTTCATTCTTTTTTATAGCAGAGTAGTATTCCATTGTGTAAATATACCACATTTTCTGTATCCACTCATCTGATGGTGGACATTTGGGCTGGTACCAACTCTTAGCTATTGTAAAGAGGGCTCCAATGAATATTGGAGAACAGGTATACCTTCGACTTGATGATTTCCATTCTTCTGGGTATATTCCCAGCGGTGGGATAGATGGGTCATATGGTAGATCTATCTGCAATTGTTTGAGGAACCTCCCTACCTTTTTCCATAGAAGGCTGCATCATTTTGCAGTCCCACCAACAATATATGAGAGTTCCTTTTCCTCCCCAACCTCACCAGCATTTATCATTCACAGTCTTTTGGATATTAACCATATTTCCACATTCAAGATGATATTGGCAGTGGATTTATCATATATGGCTTTAATTATGTTGTGATACTTTCCATCTATACCTAACTTATAGAGAGTCTTTATCATGAATGAGTGTAGAATTTTATCAAATGCATTTTCAGCATCTATAGAGATGATCATATGGTCCTTGTGTTTGATTTTATTGATATGGTGTATCACATTTATTGATTTGTGTATGTTGAACCAACCTTGCATCCGTGGGATGAATCCCACTTGATCATGGTGTATAATTTTGCAAATGTGTTGCTGTATTCTGTTAGCTATTATTTTATTGAGGATTTTTGCATCTATATTCATCAAGGATATTGGCCTGTAGTTTTCTTTTTTACTTGTATCTTTACCTGGTTTTTGTATCAGGGTGATGTTTGCTTCATAGAAAGTTTTGGAGAATTGCCTCTGCTTCAATCTTTTTGAATAGTTTGTAGAGAATTGGTGTCAATTCCTCTTTGAATATTTGGTAAAATTCTGCTGTGAATCCATCTGGTCCTGCGTTTTTCTTTGTTGGGAGCCTTCTGATAATAGTTTCAATCTCTTTTATTGCTATCTGTTCAGATTTTCTACATCTTCTTGGCTCAGTTTTGGTAGCTTATAGGTGTCCAGAAATTTGTTCTTTTCCTCTGGATTTTCAAATTTGTTGGCATATAGTTGTTTATAGTAGACTTGAATGATTCCTTGTTTTTCAGATGTATCAGTTGTAATATCACCTTTTTCATTTCTAATTTTTGTTATTTGGATCTTCTTTCTTCTTTTTTTAGTAAGCTATGCTAATGGTTTTTCAATTCTCTTTATCTTTTCAAAAAAACAATTTTTTGATTCATTGATCTTTTGTATTGTTTTTTGGGTTTCGATATTATTAAGTTCTGCTCTGATTTTAATGATTTCTATCTGTCTGCTAACTTTGGGTTTGGATTGTTCTTGTTTTTCTAGTTCTTTAAGGTGAAGCAATAGTTTCTTCACTTGCCATCTTTCCATTCTTCTGAAGTAAGCGTTTAATGTGATAAATTCCCCCCTTAATACTGCTTTTGCAGGATCCCACAGGTTTTGGTATGATATATCATTATTTTTATTAGTTTCAATAAATTTTTTGATTTCCTGTTTGATATCTTCTTGGACCCATATGTCATTAAGTAGAATGCTATTTAATTTCCATATGTTTGTATAGTTTCCAGAATTTCGTTTCTTTTTGATTTCTAATTTTAATCCATTGGATCTGAAAAAATACATCGGATAATTCTAATATTTTTGAATGTGTTGAGACTTGATTTGTGACCTAACATGTGATGTATCCTCGACAATGATCCATGTGCTGATGAGAAGAATGAATATTCTGAGGTTGTTGAACAGAATGTTCTGTAGATATCTGCCAAGTCCAATTGGTCTAGAGCATTGTTTAGATATTGTGTTTCTCTGCTGATTTTTTGCCTAGATGATCTGTCCAATATTGATAGTGGGTTTTTCAAGTCCCCTGCTATTATGGTATTAGTGTCTACTTCCTTCTTTAGGTCTAATAAACTTTGCTTTATAAATCTGGCTGCTCTGACATTGGTTGCATATTTATTTATGATTGTTATGTCTTCTTGATGGATCAATCCTTTTATCATTATGTAGTGGCCCTCATTATCTCTTTTTATGGTTTTTAGTTTAAAGTCTATTTTATCAGATATAAGAATAGCTACTCCAGCTCATTTTTTCATTTCTGTTGGCATGGTCAATATTTTTCCATCGTTTTACTCTTAGTCTATGTGAGTCTTTATAGGTGAGGTGGGTCTCTTGAAGACAGCATATAGTTGGGTCCTCTTTTTGAATCCAGTCAGCCAGTCTGTGTCTTTTGATTTGGGAATTTAATCCTTTTACATTAAGAGTTGTTATTTTGATAAGTGTTGACTTACTCCTAGCATTTTATTCATTTTTTTTGGATGTCTAAATTGTCTTTTGTTCCTTTCTTTCTGATTTACTGTTTGTTTTTTTTTTTTCTGTATTTGGTGGTTCCTTGGGTTGTAGATAAACTTTTTTTTCCTCTTCATTGTTGCTATTTTTATTTTACCAGTGGGTTTTAATTTTTCTTGTATTTTTTGGCAGTGGTAGTTATTTTTCAGGTAACAAACCCAGTACACCCTTGAGAATTTCTTGTACGTGTGGTCATGTGGTAGTGAATGCCCACAGTTTTTGTTTGTCTGAGAAATATACTATTTGCCCTTCATTTGGGAAGGATAGCCTTGCGGAGTAGAGTATTCTTGGCTGGCAATCTCTGTCTTCTAGTATTTTGAATATATCATCCCATTCCTTTCTGGCTTTTAGGGGTTGTGAGGAAAAGTCTGATATTAGTCTGATTGGGGCGCCCTTATAGGTGATTTGACGCTTCTCTCTCACGGCTTTTAATATTTTCTCTTTGTCTTTGAGTTTTGCCAGTTTTACTATAACATGTTTTGGGGAAGACCTTTTTGGGCCGAATACACTTGCGGATCTTGGAGCTTCCTCAATCTGAAGATCTGTGTCTTTTCCTATACCTGGGAAGTTTTCTGTCCCTGTTTTGTTGAATATGTTTTCAAAGCAATCTCCTTTTTCCTCCCCTTCTGACTTGAATATTTGAGCACTTAATGTTGTCTGATATCTCTCTTAGATTTTCTTCAATGTTTTTAATTCTTTTTTCTTTTCTTTTCTTTTCTTTTTTTTTTTTTTTTGTCTGTTTTTTGAGACTGGCCACACCGCGCTCAGCCAGTGAGCACACCAGTCATCCCCATATAGGATCCGAACCCACGACGGGAGTGCCGCTGCGCTCCCAGCACCGCACTCTCCCGAATGCGTCATGGGCTCGGCCCTTTTCTTTCTTACTTTTTTTTTTGGTCTGCCTGTGTTATTTCAAACAGCCCATCTTCAAGGTCAGAAGTTCTCTCTTCTGCTTCTGTAAGCCTGCTGGTTAAACTCTCTGTTGTGTTTTTTGTTTCACTGAATGAATTCTTCAGCTCGGCCAGCTCTGCTACATTCTTTTTCAGAGCATTGATTTCCTTGCACATTTCTTCTTTCAGGTCCTGTATACTTTTCCTCATTTCATCGTGTTGTCTAGCTGAGTTTTCTTGTATCTCCTTTAGTTTTCTTAGAATTATTACTCAGAATTCCTTGTCAGACATTTCAAGGGCTTCTTGTTCTATCATAACCTTTGGTGGTGTACTTTCTTGATTTTTCATATTTCTGGTATCTTTCCTTTGATGTTTAGTCATTGTGACAAGGGATTTCACGGTCCACTGGTTTGACATTATTGTCTGTCTGAGATGCTGCTGGGGCTGCCAATTTGATATGGCTGCCTCAGTGTCTGCTCGGTTGCCCACTAGTGCCTTGGGTGCATGGTCACCTCAGATCTTGGGCCTCTCAGGGGAGGTTCCTCTCTGGTCAGCATGCACTCGGCCAGGCTGGGGATGGAGTTGGGCAGTGGTAGGAAGGCCTACCTGTGGGGTTGTGTGCTGGCACCACAGGGTACGTAGTCTCCAAGGATCATGGGCCTCTCTGGCTGGGCACCTCTCTGATCAGTGAGCACTCAGCAGGGCTCAGGATGGAGTCACGTGGTGGTGGTGAGGCCTACCTGCTGAGTCATGTGCTGGCACCACAGGGCACATGGTCTTTGCAGATCTTGAGCTTCTCCCACTGGGCACCTCTCTGATCGGCATGTACTTGGCGGGGCTGGGGATGGAGTCAGAAAGAATTAACCTTTTGATTGATAAGATGCTCAGTGCATTTGAGGCTCCAGCTATGTTCAGGCATAACACATATGCATACTATTGCAGTGTTCAGAACATCGACCACCTGGATATCTTTAGCTGCTGAGAGGTCTCTCTCACAGAATTTTTCTCAGGTATATTATTAGTGACAATGGAGAAATGAGCATTTATTGAACTTAAAAAAAAATTTTTTTTTTTAAAGATGACCGGTAAGGGGATCTTAACCCTTGACTTGGTGTTGTCAGCACCACGCTCACCCAGTGAGCTAACCGGCCATCCCTATATGGGATGCGAACCCATGGCCTTGGTGTTATCAGCACCACACTCTCCCGAGTGAGCCACAGGCTGGCCCTAAAAAAATTTTTTTAATTGAAACATAGTTGATTGTACATACCTTTGGGGTACAGAGTTGAATATCAATATCTGTGTGCAATATGTGATTCTCAAATGAGGTTAGTTATTATATTCAACATTATACAATGTAATCATTTTTCATGGCCCTTTACAAATTCCTCCCTTAACCCCCCGCCCCCACTCTTTTCCACCTCTGGTAACCTCAGTTCTGTTCTCTCCTTTTGAAAATTCAGTGTAGTATTATGATTGTTGTATCTTTCTTTCTTCCTTTTTATATATTTGTTTGTGTTTTAGATCCGACTTATGAGTAGAGACATCTGCTATTTCTCTTTCTTTGCCTGGCTTATTTCACTTAATGTAATTTTAACTAAGTTCACCCATGTTTCTGCAAATGGCAGTATTTCAGTCTTATTTTTGGCAGAGTAATATTCCACTGTGTAAATATACCAAATTTTCCTTATCCAGTCATCAGATAATCCAGTCAATCAGCATTTAAATTGGTTTCAACCTTGGCGATTGTAAATAGAGCTGCAAAAAATGTGGGAGTACATTTATCCCTTCAGCATGATGATTTCCATTCCTTCGGGGATACACCCAGCAGTGGGATTGCTGGATCATATGACAGTTCTATCTGTAGTGGTCTGAGGAACCTCAATACTGTTTTCCATAGTGAGTGCACCAATTTACAGTCCTACCAACAGTGTAGGAGGGTTTCCCACTCTCCACATCCTTGCCAGCACTTCTTATTCTCTTGTCTTTTTTATTATAGCCAGTTTAACCTGGGTGATATGTCAGTGTGATTTTGATTTGTATTTCCCTGATGCTGAGTGATGTTGAGGATTTTTTCATGTGTCTGTTGGCCATTTGTGTATCTTCCTTTGAGAAATTCCTATTCAGCTCCTTTTCCCATTTCTTAATTGGGTTATTTCCTTTTATTACTCTTAAGTTGTTTGAGTGCCTTGTATGTTCTGGATATTAATCGTTTGTTGGATGCATAGTTTGCATGCAAATATTTTCCCCCACTCTGTAGGTTGTCTTTTCACTCTGTTCTTTCTTTTGCTATGCAGAAACTTTTTAGTTTGATATAATCTCATTTATTTATTTTTCCTCTTATTGTCTGTGCTTTTCGGGTCATATTCACAAAATATTTGCCCAGTCCTACTTCCTGAAGTGTTTCTCCTATGTTTTCCTTTAAGGGTTTTTTACTTTCAGTCTTATATTTAAGTCTTTAATCCACTTTGATTTGAGTTTGGTATATGGCAAGAGGTATGGGTCTACTATCATTCTTCTACATATGATGTCCAGTTTTCTCAGCACCATTTATTTATTTATTTTTTTTAATTTTTATTTTGTCAATATACAATGTATATGATTATTNCTTTCCTTCGTTCCCTCCCTCCCTCCCATTCCTCCCACTTATGAGACAGGACGTGCAGTATTTCTCTTTCCTTGTCTGGCTTATTTCACTTAACAGAATTTTCTCCAAGCTCAGCCATGTTTCTGCAAATGGCAAGATTTCATTCTTTTTTATGCCTGAGTAGTTCTGGAAATTATTATCCAGTGCAATCGTATCTTAAAGTTATCAGAATTTGGTATTTCAGGGCACCTGGAGTCTTTTCCATGAATCTCTTTGAAAATGAAGCACTTGGCCTTTTGGTTGCAAAACGCTTTCACAGAAGAATCAAAGTGAAACAATGACTGTG
>NW_007739735.1:0-12542 GCF_000696425.1 Galeopterus variegatus
GTGTAAAGCTGCATGACTACGCCAGTTGTCTGGCAGGGCATTACATAACTAAAGAGGCAATTTTATTGCTAAAGCAATTCATAACTGAGGCCAAGACATTTCATTATTTTGGTTATACTAAGTTTCCATTTGTATTGTCAGGGCTAGGGCTCAAACCCTTCAAACCCATTGTACAGACTGGGTCACCAGACCTCTCATATGCAGGTCCACAAGCTAGGTAATTGGGAAAGGTCCCAGGAGCCACTGGCAGACAACACGAGCTCCTTCCTCAGCAGTAGCAGCAGTAGCTTACAGCAACAGTAGCAGTGGAAGTGGCAGTGGCCTCTCAGGGCCTCCCAGGAGCACTAGCAACAGCAGCCTGCAGCAGCCATAGTGGCCTCCTGTAACCCCCGTGGGGGCAAGCAGGGACAGGGGGCCCCGTGGATCAGAGCCACTCTTCCTTTATAACTAAGTCCATAACCCAGCACACCTGGACACACATACACAATTACATTCGTCAATAGCCAAGGAACACCTGAGTGCACGTGCATATTTACATCAAATGCTCAGCAAGATTCTGAACATCTGAGGGGCCCTGACCATTTTCCTATATTTTCCCTACAGGTGGGTTTTTGAAGAGCCAGGGGTGACCAAGCATTTAGATAGTGCTGAGATTCATGGAGGAAGCAGGAACCAAGTAAAACTGGAAAGCCAAGTGCTGTGGTTTTGCAAGGAGAAAGAAGAGGGGACCTACCAGAAGTAGCATTGGCAAGCCAAAGGCTAGGATGTAGTAATTCCAGCTTTGCTTGGGAGGAGCAGATCTCAGCAGGTCTCAGCTCTCCACATTAAAGTGGTGGGTAGATTCTGGAGTCAAACCATGTGACTTCAAATTCTGGCTCAGTCTTATGGGCAACATTTATTGTGCATTTATTATGTGCTCAGTAACTTAGGGCAAATGACTAAACATTCAAACCTCTATTCTCTCAAGGCTAAAAGGAGAATTAATTTACTCAACCAGGAGTGAGTGAGCCCCTTCTATGTGGCAGGCATCATTCTAAAGCTGCAGAGGACAACCATAGTAGTTACATCACAAAATTTGGGAGAGTGTTCAATGACAGAACACACAGAAGGAACCTGACATTTTAAAAGCTTTCAATCAATGCTGTTTATTAGGATGGTTTATTTTGCTATTATGCATCAGTTTGGAAAAAACTTACCAACATATTGCAGGGTAAGGTTACTGGGTTCAAAATCTCTCAGCTGTATTTTACTAATTCTGGGCTCACTGCCTGTTTTTGTAAATAAAGTTTTATTGGAACATAGCCACATAGATTTATTTACCTAGCATCTACTGGCGCTTTCACACTACCACAGCAGTGCTGAGTAGTGGCGATAAAGACTATGGTTCCCCAAGACTAAAATATTTACTACCTGGCTCTTTGCAGAAAAAGATTGCTGACCCCTGTTCTAATTCATTGAAGATGCAGAGAGAGGTTTATTTATGTCTCTCTCCTTATTGCTACATTTGGTTTTTAACTTTCCTCCTGTCCTCAAATATTGTGGACTGCAATGATATTTCCATACAGTAATAATTTTAAGTCCTTTTCTATAGGGGTGGTTGCTGTGCAGTGTGAAGTCTATATAGATTAAATTTCTCCCAAGTGAATATGAGAGGATTGAAGAGCTTATGGTAGAAAGAAATACCACGGATCACAGGTTAATTCCTATAAAATGAGAAATCTCTGTGCAACAGATTCTTTGAATTCTCTGTTGCTCTGATTACATGATGAAAAACCCAGCCCCATTCTTTTATTAAGCATGGAGCTAAATAGATTTTAAGTGTTTTACAAGGAAATAAATTTCTCTTTTTTTAGTATCCTAACAACTGAAAATTTTGAAGAGCCAGAATTTGAATGCATACTTTAGTAGGGTGGTTAAAATTAGGTTTGGGAGTTAGATGGCTCCAAGTTCAAATCCCACCTTGGCCATTCACTGGCTGTATGACCTTGGTCAGGTGATTTCACTTGCCTGAGACTTAGCTACCTAACAAGTGGAGATGAAAGCGTCTACCTCATGAACTTGTCGGGAGATTTAAGTGGAACAATGTACATGAAACACTTAGCCCAGTGCCTGAGTTCAAAATGTTTGCTGCTATTTATTGGCATTTTATTATTATCACTATTATCATTCAAGACAAAAATTATGTATTCCGTGAAATAGCATCCAGGCTCTTGCCTGGGGGTTAATATAGTCCCAAATATCAAACAGTCCCAGACAGAGGGTGGAGGCTCTGGCCCTCTCTCAACAAGCTGTGAGTAGTTACGCCCTCATGGCAGGCTCTGTGTTTCACTTAAGTGCTCAATGCCAGGCACATAGAAAAGCTTCAGTAAGGCTTGCTGATCTGACCAAGATCTTCCACTCATCCTGAGCCCCAAGGAGGGCTCTGAGATCATTCAGATGAACAAGACATGACCAGACAGGAGCTAGAAACATCTCCCCAACCTGGGCTTCTCCCTGATAGTCCAGATGGTCCCTGGTTCCTCTTCCAGGCCCCCAGAGCATTTGTAAATGGATGCTCCCTGCTGAGCATCACTCCAGTTTCTTCCTGTCCTGGACGCTGATACCCCTGCTCAGGGAAAGTCTGCCTCGGCCCCCCCAGGAGTCTGCTTCTCACTTGAGAGTCAACAAATCTGCATGTTTATAGCCTGAAAATATTGGTTTCAGGCCTAGTTGAACCACCATACTCTCCCAATCTCCTCCCTCTGTCATCCCCCTCATCACAGTGCACTGAGCACTTTCTAGAAGGTTCCGATGCAGACTTTTAAATTTGGGCAGGAGCTGGGGCCCAGGGTGGTGGGTGTGGGTGAATGGGGCAAAGAGGTGATAGAAGAAAATAAATTCCCCTTCACATAACAATCAGAGGAAGACAGTCCTGAACAATGACCAGACCATCCTCGCAGGCAACGATGACAGCCATTTCGAACTTATCACACCCCGGCACTATATTAAGGCCCTGAGATTACAGTGTGGTTCATTAGAGGAACATCTGTTGGAAATCAGCACGGAGCAGCCAGATATGATTGCTAAAAAAGCAGCCTGGGGGAGGCGGGGTGAGACCATTTCTCTGCGGGGGAAAATGTCCAAGAGACACCATTCCTGATGTTTTTGGCTCTCCCTCCCCATATGCCATAAAACCAAGGATCCTAATTTAAGCAGGGTCAGCAGCATATACTAAGAAGCAGGATGCATTTTCAGAACCGAGAAGTCAATAGAAGTAACAGTAAGAGGTAAGAGTAATAGCTCCCCCCAATTAGTACTTGCCATGGTAAGTATTCAACCCATATTATCTAATTTCATCTTCACAGTAACCCTGTGAGGTACATACCATTGTTACCCCCATTTACAGCCGAGGGGACTGAGGCTCGGAGAAGTCGAGAAACTTGCATAAAGTCTTTCATCTAGTGATTAACAGATAGGGTGATCAAGTGTCTTTTACCCTGATTGAAGGTTTTCCCAGAATGCAGGACTTTCAGGGCTAACCTTGGGGTGATCCCGGGCAAACCAGCACAGAAGTAGAATTTGAACCCACATCTGACTGGCGTTAAAGTTTATCTTCCTACCCATTCTGTTACACTGTTTTCGTTATTGCCTGCTCATTCCTACAGTCATGCATTTATCTTCATTTACTGAGACAATGTATTGACAATGTGACTAGGCACTGCTCTAGGCACTAGAGACATGGCAGTGAAGGACCCAGACAAAAATCCAAAAAACCCTGCCTCCAGGGAGTTAACATTGTAGCAGTTTTTTGTTAGCTGTGTATCCAGCTAGACTCTGTATTTTCCCAAGACTGGTAACAGCAATTGAATGATCATTCTTTAGGGTTTTCTTCCCCACATACTTCTGAAAAGGATCCAGAGCAACCCTCTAGAAGTGTGTGTCCACAGAAAGCTCATTGACTATACCACATCACCTCTTCAGTCTAGAAATAGGATGTCCACAGATGCACTGTGATCTAAGTGTACGCAACTGGGAGGGTTATAAATAGGGGAACTTGGACTTCATCAAATTCCTGTGTGCTGGAACTAGGAGGTGCCCTTGCAATTCCAGAGTCTTAAGTTTAGCATAAATATAATACATGCTCAGCAGGGTAGTAGAAGGAGTACGAGATTTGAAAAAAGCTAGACCCAGAGTTCAAAGCCAAACCTGCCACTCTCTTCTTAGGTGATCTTGTGCATGTGCCTTAACCTCTAAATGTTGATTTTCTGTAAAGTGGAGATGTGGATGACAGCAATCTCTCTATGATGTATGCCTGAAGTAAATTAAAGCACACAATGCCAGCTCACAGAAAAAAAATGTCAGTTCTATTTCTGTTCTCCATTCTCTTATTTGTAATTAGCAAACATTTTAATAGCACTTATGATATTCCATTTACTGTTCTAAAGACTTACAAGTATTAACTCACCTAATCTTCATAGCATCCCTTGGTTATGAGGATTACCCTGTTTCCAAATGGGGAAACTGATGCAAGAAAAGGCAAATGAACTGATCCAGGGTTCACAGCTAGTCAGTGGCAGAGCTGGAGTTTGGACTCAGGGTAGTAAGGATTAAAGTACAAACGGTTTAATAAGGAGTGAAGTAAAACCACAGGTGAAAATCCCACATCCAGCGATCAAACGAGCATCTCAAGTTAAAGGAATTGAAGGGTGGTAGTGGGGGTGGAGAGTAGAAGAGAAGAGGCTGGAGGGTAAGGTGGGAGCTAGTCATGTTAGGCAGGGTCTGGCCAGGCTTTGGGAAGGCAAGTCCAGAGCCGTGGCTTATTTACAGGGGCAGAGAGATCTCAACCATGCTCTTCTAACACCTCCTTCTCCCGCCTGCACATGGTTTTGTTCTTGATGCTGACCTCCTGGTGAGAGAGACTTTCTGCAAGGCTCAGGATGGGTGTAGAAGAACATATACCTTGCTTCATAAATACAGTCAACTGTTGTCAAAATGGGATACATCTGAGAGTGGAAGGTGGCATCACTAGTAATTATAGCAGGACAGCAGGCACAAATTGGGAGCTTATGTTACTCTACTTAAAAACAGAACCTGGAACTAAATGCTCCCAGGACCTGGGAGGGAGGCAGCCAGCCAATCGGCAGTGACAACTGCACCAGGGCAGGGTTAAAAGGACCCTCTCCAGCCGCCTCTGCAGTCTTTGCTTCAGGCCCTCCTTGGGGGGGGATTTCTTCTTTCTAAATCAAGCCTACCTTATGTTGGGGGAAGCTTGTGAGATTTTATCTTTTGAGATGTTCTGGCGCTTAAGAAAATCTATGAGTGGTCTCAACATTTTCAGGTCCGGGGAAGGAACAAAGAACAATACTGAATCTGCCTTGTTAGCGATGGGAAGGATGTTGGAAATCCAGGTTCAGGAGGCTTAGGTCTGTGACAAGAACTTCTGTCTTATATGAAAGTTCAGCTGGGCTCTGGCACCCTACAAGCTCAGGGCAAAAGAAGAGGAAGGGAGAGGGAAAGGGAGTTGAGCTTTCTGCCCAGGAGCCCACTCAGCTGGTGACAGCTTAGTCACACTCTTCCTTGAGGCTCTCCGGAAGTAAGGCACTCCCTTCCTCTCAGAGCTCTCCTGCAAAGGTCCCAACCCACAGGTGGGGCCCCTGCTCTGAGCTCCCTGCAGGCTCCATGTGGGGCACAGAAATTCTAGCAGGTAGGCGGCTGGGATGACATTGGGGTCTGTCAGCTTGGCTGTTTGGCATGTAACCTACTGTAATCCTCCAGAACCCCCCTTTTAACCCACCTTCCCCGATGCAGTGGGCTTATTTCCTCTCAGTTGTGCAAAGCTTGCTGCCAGCTGCCGTGTAACCTTGCAAGGATGCCTGGGCTCTGAAAGCTCACCTGCTGAGGGGTGGGAGGAGGTGAGTGAGACTGCCAACTGCACCTCAAGTCTTGACAGCTGTGCATGTCCTGGAATGGGTTAACAGCTATGTGGGTCTCTTACTGAGAGGCTTCAGTGGCTGCTGCAGCCCCACCATGCTCCAGTTTTGTTAGGCATTCCTCTGCTGTTCCCAAGTTACTTTTACAACTAGAACAAATGGGTGCTGACCAGGAAGGCTCAGGGGGGTTGCTAGGTGTGGCTGAAGCTGAGTCCTCACAGTCAGAAGGCAGGGCTTAAGCGCCCAGGCCCTGAAGCCAGGCTGCTGAACTTGGCATCTCAGCACCCTGTTTCCTGTGGATGTTGGGCAAGTTACTTCTCATGCATCCACTTCCCCGCTGCTCAAGTGGGGGTATCATTCCTAGTTATAGAGTCCTGTTGATACACAACTTCACTGCTCAACTTATCAAATCTTTACATTAGAAAAGGCTCCTAGAGGGTTAACTCAGGGGAAAAGTACCTTTCAAGGGGCTGAGCCTCAAAATGGAAGGTGGTTATTCCACCCCCTTCTAGGCCTATACAAGCAGAGTAAGCTCCTCAGTAACAGTGACAGTATCAATTACTGAAAGGGGACCTTTGGCCAGTGTCCTGAGCATCCCCATCGCTCTTCTCTGCTCCTGAATACAACTGTCTTTTCTCCTGAGTTTAAGCTCTTTGTGAGGGGAAAGGAGTTGAGGGGATGGGGGACGTGCCTGGTGGCTCAGACCTTACAGAGCTAAAATGATCTCCATTAGACCCTCCGAGCTACATGGAGAACTTGGCAGCTTGTGCTCAGTGGGAGCCTCACTTTTTTTGCCAAATGAGAAGGGCTAGTTTTGGAAGCCCCCCCAGGAGGGACCAGGGTAGCCATCCTGTGTGGCGGCTCTCTGAGTAGCCTTGTCCTAAGGCCTCCTACAAAAAGCTAAGTCCAGTCACCTGGGAGTAGTCTTGCTTCTAGGTTTTCTTGTTGATTAACATCAAGTGTTAGACTTGACAGCGTTCAAAGAGTACTAGCTGCTGTTGGGAGGGGTCTCACTTGAGCTGGAAGGAGACTCACAAATAAGGAGGCACTGATGTGGTTCACATGGAGGTAATCTACCCAAACATCACTGGGTTCCTCTAGTTTATTCTCTCCTGTCTTCCTACCTTTTTCTACCCACCCCTATGGCCAATCACTTGGAAATAGCCCTTTCCTCAAACTGGGTCTCTGCAAAAACAAGCAGTGGTGACTTGGTGCATGCCACAAACATATGGACGTGGTACTGTCCTCCAGTCAGTATTGCGTGTGGGACTTACCATGTTGCTGGGCATCTGTTCAGCTTGTTGCTTTTGGATGCTGTGGAGTAGTTCTATTGAGTACCTACCACATGTTACCTGTTCATTTCCAGAAACAGACACCAAATCTCATGCAGCTTACACTCTTAAAGGGGGCTTAAGACTACTTATGTTACAGTATTAAAATGAGATGGAAGAAGTCGTCGGTGTGGACAAGCTCTTAGTACAAGCTTTGGTGGGGCGTATGGAGTCGAGTTGGCCCTGGAAGGGTATAGGTTGATGAGAAAGACCCCCCTCCCCCAGCCGACCTGCAGGAGGTCAAGTGGCTGGGATGTGCGAGCAGGTGGTAGGCCTGGGGCACGGGCTTCTGTGAAGGGCTTCACAGCAAGAAGGGGAAGTGAAGGTCTTCCACTGAAAAAATTAATGAGTCTTCCAGAAGAAGCTGTAGCCTGTCCCTTACAGAAGCCGAGGCAGTGGCTACACTTGAAACTCTTGTTCTCTTGAGTTTCACTCATTGAGACTTCAAGAATAAGACTCTGGGATCACTTTTGGGCTGGGTCATAGACCCTTGAAACCCCTTGTGCAGACTGGGTCACAGACCCCTCATATGTAGATCATGAGGTAGGTACTTGAAAAAAGATCCTGGGAGCCATGGATAAAGTTGACATGCTTTATTCAGATGCGAGCTCAGGTAACAAGCAGCAGCACCCCCACCTCACTGGCAGCCGCTTGTCCTTTACGTTAGAATCAGGTAATCAAGGAACACATGGGTGCACATGCGTAGTTAATGCACTTACAGACAGGCTGTCATGCTTGGCAAGATTCCAAACAGCTGAGCGAGCCTGACCATTTTTCATTTTCCTTACGATCACCTAAAGGGATATCTTGTAACTCCATGATTGTCAGAAAAATGTGACTACTGGACAAGTTCAGTTCTTGCAAATGTACCCCTAGAACTGTGTTTGACAAAGCCGGGATGTGACTTGATTGATTTAATCTTGACTTCTCTCCCCAATCCCAGTGTCCCATAAGCTCAAGCTTTCTCTTACGAAAAACTGTGGTCTATTCTTGAATGTGCTGTTTTCTCTCACCATAGCAGGAAATGCCTTTGAATATTGTTGAACAGGCCTCAACGAGGCCACCTGTAACCTCACAAGCTATGAGATGTGTTCATACAATACAAAACTGTGCTTCCACTTGATTGGGGTTCTGCCTCCTGGTAACATCTGTCATCTTTGCATTGCATGACCCCATTGATTTGGGCTCTAATTTGGGCTCCCTGGAGGGAGTCTGAGACAAGGTCTTGGGGCAAGCAGATAGCTTGTCAAGGAGGTGATCTTGGAGGCATGGGAGAAAGTGGCTAGAATAAAAGTGTACTACTGAGGTGGCTTCTATAAACCATTGGAACTCTTGTTCACAGGGACCACCTGGGAAGTGTAAATGCCTTGTGGAACTGCTCACTGAGGGAATGGGAAGTGGAGCCATTCACTGGTTCCCCTCTTGAGTGGTTGAGGGTTGAACTTAGGGTTAAACTCACCTACACTCATAAAATGCACATATGCACCCATGGCATAAGATGCACCTGTGGACAGAAAGCAAGGCTGCTCAAATCAAGATGCTGTCCCTGCCAAGAACTGCCAGTCCTGACTATAACCAAAATAGGAAGTGCTGACGGCAAGCCTCTGGCATCACCTGGGTACACTAAATATGCTGACTCAGCTTTTCTCTAACCCCTCTCACCTGGAAAGTGAATCCCTTAAGAGCAGAGACTGCCTCATCTGTTGGGAAAAATTGTACACAATGGCTGTCACTTGGCTGGTACCAGGCTTTCCAAATCATATCCCTGAGTGTTAAGCTTTAGGCCCAAGAATAGTGGGGGCTGGGGCAGTGGGCATGAGACCAGGGATTCTGGTGCCCAGTCACCTCAGTCCTTGCCACAACTGGAATGGGCTACCAAGCAGATCCAAACCTTTGTCCTCTCTGCACTCATCTTGGGATGTTCTATGATCATAATCTGATCCCTAAATGATACTTGATGACTTCAAACCTCCAACTTTCATTTAGTTAAATTCTGCTAGTCCTGGGGGGTGGCACTAGGATTATCACCCAGCCCTACCTTAAGGAATGGGCTGGACTGGAATGACATGCAGCCCTGGCCTTAGCTGACTGGAGTGCAATGGACACATGACTCACAACTGAGGCTGTGCTAACAGATGGCATGGCTTGGTGTACACAGAATAACTGGCTAAATGGTTCTCCCTCAGTTCTGAAGAGGGAACTATTTAGAATGAGTTTGAGAGCACTTAGAGCTGGAGTGGAAAGACCACATGGGTAAGACAGTGTAGCTCTGGTGGGTGACTGCGCTGTCGTTATGGGCTAACTTCCTACTTAGAGGAAACATGCACATGGTCAGATGGCACCCCAGGAGTAAGTGGCCCCTAGAACTTCTATTCTTGACCGTGCATAGAAATGATCCTATTGCCCTCACTACAGGGATTCTTAGTAATCTTGGAAGTCAGAACTCAGATGCTGGGCTTAGGATGGGCATAAAGCAGATGTGAAGACAGGTGGCCTGGCCCCCCTTCAACTGTCACCCATATCTCCGACCTGATCCATGTGGAGGGACATGAACTGGGGATAGTCAGTTCATAGGATCGCATTAGCTATCAGCCCTAATGCTTGTGCTCATCAGTAGTAACAAGTGCTACAGGAAATAGTGTCATGGCTTGATGTCTTATTTCCCAACCAGTTGCTGACAACAGATTTCACATGATTGTTCAGCAAATACCAGACACTGATCTGCCTCTGCATCAGATCAGACTTAACATGTTGAAGTTTGAGCTTAGCTCTGTACTTTGAATTTATAGTTATATTTCACAAATCTATTAGCTCAGGTTCCACAAAACCTAGATCTACCCCTGTTGGGCTTGAATTCTTGACAAATCCCTATGTTAATTCAATTAAGCACTATGTCTCTCAAATAAGGAAAAATAGCTTGGGAATGGAGCCACTTGACCTGGGTCCCATGACCCACAACTGGCAAAGTAAACACCTGTTTGGTTCAAACATGCTGAACCACCTCCATATCACCATCTTATTACTGAGCAAAAGCTCACTGCCCAGCGCACGTAGAAGACAATACTAGGGCACCGGTTTAACTGAACAGGGCCTGTTGCCCGATGCACAGCAAACCAGACAGACACCAGTCTTTGCAGTGGAGAAAAAGGTTTGTGAGGTACCCAAGCAAAAAGAATAGATCTCAGACTCACCTGCACATTAGTGGGGAAGAAGGGGTATGTAAAATCAGGGGCAGTGCAGTTAATATTGTTCAGTGACTAGACAAAATCCTCAAGGAATGAGGTACCCAAGCAAAAAGAATAGATCTCAGACTCACCTGCACATTAGTGGGGAAGAAGGGGGTATGTAAAATCAGGGGCAGTGCAGTTAATATTGTTCAGTGACTAGACAAAATCCTCAAGGAAGTTCTGACATTCCGTACAAACTGTCTGCCTCTTCATCTGTCACATTTTCAGAAAATGGCTGTTAGTATGATCTGGAGGTGTTTTCAGCTCTGTCGAAAGGCTGCTTATTGGACACTCGCACAGTCTCAGCAGGAGGGTCTGAGGTTTCAGCCAGCCTGAACTGGTTTTCTCTGGGCAATGCTGGCTCTAAGGATCCTGAAAAGCAGCCTAGGAAAACATGTGACTTTTGTGTTTGAAGTGTTGTCTTAAAGAATAGCACAGGGAGCTTGTAATGGAACTTTACTGATAGAGCGGGTGGAACAACCAGGAGGTAACTCTTACCCAAAAGGTCACCAGTTCCACCAGACTTTGAGGGGGGAAAAGGCTTTATTGTGAGGTCAACTGGCAAGGAAATAAGAGGGAAGGCTCAGTCTCCCACCAGTCTAGGCTCTGGGCGTGTTTTAAGGGTTCAGGAAGCAAGGAAGTTTTGAGTTGGCAGAACTTGATTAGTTAATGCACTGGATCTTATTGTAGGAACTCACTTCAGAACTGGCTCTGGCAGTCAAGTAGCCAGCCTTTTGGTTCCACCAGCAGGGAACTTTGACCCTGTACTTCTCAAGATCATGATCTCTCTCTGTACATGCTCAGTGGGATTTCTGCAAAACATGCTAGTACAAAGTGAGACCAATTGAAACCAGTTGTGATTTCACTTCCAAATTCTGTATGTCTATTGATTCTTGGGCAGTGTGGTGACTGCAGCTGCCAGTGCTTTTGTCTTTGTATTCTTGCCTTTATCTTTATACATGGAACAAATCATGGTTTCTCTTTCCAGCCATTCACTGTACTTCTAATGACTCTGATGTCGGAACTTGGCTGCCTCTCCTACACAGCCTACTAGTTACCATCTTCTCCCCCCAACCTCAGTACCCCCTCATCCTCCTCCAGATAACTCGGACCAGTCTAACATCTTTGTTTACCCAATTACCATGGCTGTGACCTTGTACTAATCACAGAGTGTTGTACACAACTTCTAGGTGGGATTCCCAATCAGAGCCAATGGCTCTGATCACCCTCCATGGCCTTGTATAAACAAGAAATAAATCAGAAAGGCTGATCAGCTTTGCGGTCACAGCCTCTGAAGGCTTTTACTCATTACTTCCTCGTGGCAGTTGGGGGCTCTGGAGAAAAAGTCAAGTCATGGACAAAGGAAGGTATAGGAGTTCAGGGGAGCCCAAGACTTCCAATGACAGCATCATAGTAGTCGTCTAGCAGGGACTTCTGCCTCTCTTAGCTTCCAGTATCCTCAACACTGGCCTGGGGATGGTGGGTCTGTTCCATGGCTGATTTCTAAACTCAAGTTTAAAATCTGTTTTTCTTCAAAGCTTGTCTCAAATTCAATCCAATAAAAACACATTGGCATCAAGGGGTTAAGTGGCTAAAAAGTCACTCAAACTAAGCACTGCTACATACCAGACACTACGCCAGGAATAAGGGGAAGAAATACTGACTCTTCCATAAGTCTAGACTCAAGGGTGAGATTTACTCTGACCCTTGCCATTTGCATTTGACTGAGGGTATCTTAAGAAGACAGTCTCCACCTCTAACTTAGTAGTAAGCAATACTAAGTGTTACAAAAAAGGCTTACCAGGAAGTGTCCCAGTTACTCTGAAATCTGTCTAGGCGAACTTTTCAAAAGATACCCAGAAGGATTCCTCCCTACTGCAAGACTATCGCATGTGTTAGGACTCCTGATCCTTCTGCAGTAAGACTCTAAAACACTAAAACTTGGTGAATCACATCCTGGTGTAGTAGTACTCATGTAAATCAGGATGCTGTGCCTGAATTCAGTAATGTGGTCCATTTTAACTTTAAAATGGAGAAGACCTCTGACAAGCAACAACTGAGCAGATGCCTGAACT
>NW_007739735.1:13063-19121 GCF_000696425.1 Galeopterus variegatus
CATTTTAACTTTAAAATGGAGAAGACCTCTGACAAGCAACAACTGAGCAGATGCCTGAACTAATGTTCTGCAAAGATCTTGGAAAAGCATCTGAAGTAGACATGGCCAGTGCAAAGGTCCTGAGGCAGGAGTGAGTTTGGTACGGTTAAAAAGCACAATGTGACTGGAGCATGAGCATATGGGGGATGATGTGATTGGACAACAAGGGCAGAAGTGGACTAGATTTTCTAGGACCTTGAGCTTTATCCTGAAGGTGATGTGTCTCAATCACTAGCACTCACTGGTCATCCAGGTGAGATGAGTCTCTAATTAGTATGGTGGCAATAAGGATATGGATTAAACTTCAAACACTGATAGAACTTGTCAAAGAACTGGATGTTGTGTGTGAAGGGGAGCAAAGAACAAATCTAACTCCCAAGATCTGTGGAATGAGTCTATGGCAGCAGCATTAACATCAGGACGCCTAGACTAGAACTCATAAGCAATACTGAGTCCAAGCTATGGAACACTTGATATGCTATTAGGCACTTGATATGAGGCTGAGCCTCCTACTATAATCATAACTACTTCTGATACAAGTCAGATCTCAAGTGATACTTGCCCCTTCTAGGAGTCAAGAGGAACCAAACACATAGAACCTGAACACAAGGTTTCAATGGCACAGTGGTCTGTGGGTATGAACAAATGCATTAACAAAATGGAAAAAGCAAAGCCAATGATCATAAACCTTACCAAGTACTGAAGAGCTTCATGAATAGACTTTCAATGCAAAACTAAAACCCAGATAACCACTGGGTATATAGTCAAACCATAGTGCTTCTCACAGAAGCAAGTCACAGACTCAACCAAATGGTTCTAAGCTATAAAACCAAGCAAATTGCAAGAAGTCTTGTAGGCTTTGCATTTCTCCTACTGTTGTCTACTTTCCAAACCATCTTTTATGACCAGGGATTATTCATACTAAAAGTGAGATCAACACTTACCCTAGGCTGAAGAGTCCAAGAAGCTTTGCTGGTCATGGCATATGGACTCAGCTGCCTCTGGGTATGTAAGTCACTTATATTGTAGAAACAATAACTTTTCCAAAACTTCTAAAAGTGCCTGAGCTAGTTAAACTAACTAGTTTCAACTGCTGTGGCCACTTATAGCTGTTTCTGGGAACAGTTCCTGGAAACTTCCTCTTCAATTCCTTTTTTAAATGGTTGAGTACTAGAAGGGTCTTCAAGCTATTTAGAGTGACCTCAACACCTCCCCCCATGCAAATATGAGAAACTGAGACCTATCTGGAAAAGAGACTTGTTTACACTCTGAGCTAGGACTGCAGCCCAGATCCTGACTCATGACAGCTCTAATTGCCCTAAATCTTCAGGTCTTCCCTTCTCCCTCCTGCTTGGTTAATAATCCTACCTATCTTTGCCTGAGTGGAGGGCCCTGATGAAATATCTGCATCAATTGATTCATTGATGCCTTGAGTAACTCTACTTCCATTAAAGATGAATAATGCATGCCCTCAATGCTGAGTTTTGGCTTGGCATTGATTGAGAACCAGGGGGAGGATGGGGCAGCTGTCTGTATAATGAAGTGTAGTCTAGGAATTGGAATGATTCTCTAGACAAAGATAAAAGTGTGTACACGTAGGCTTTGGCAGAGGCAACTTGCAAGACCAAAGTCAATACAGATTTATTTGGGGGCCTCAACTTCTGGTTCTTCATCTGAGCCTTGCTCCAGCATCTCACTGTAAGTTTCTAGGAAGTAGCACCTGTATTTATACCCTTTCAGAACTTACTAAGTATATACCATGTGCCAGCTACTGGGGAAGAGTCCCGGCCTCAGTAGCCTAATCTAATTGGGTGGGGGTAAATAGACCTAATTTTCAAATGACAGTGGACCCCTTCTAGGAAACCTTCTTATGCAGTCTCTTATGGACTCCCACAATCTTCTGAACTCCCTTAGCCAAAGTCTCACTGTACTGTCTCAAGTCACAGGAAGACAGGTGGATTTGGAAGTCTTCTAAGCAGAGGGCAGGGCCTGTGCACAGACCCAGGGCCAGACAGATCAGAGTTTGATGTAAGAAGAGACAGATGATGATATCTCAGAGTTCAAGTGAGTTGTAGAGGAGGGCTGGGGCCCGATCAGTCTTTCTAATGTGCTCAGGACATTAGACCATACGTGAGTGAGGGTAGTTCCCCTTCCCAAACCACCCTGGAATTGACCTCAAGTTCATGTGTTGGGTTTTTTCTCCAGGTAGGCCCTTTGGTTTGTCTTCCGAGAGGAGGGCTGGGGCCCGATCAGTCTTTCTAATGTGCTCAGGACATTAGACCATACGTGAGTGAAGGTAGTTCCCCTTCCCAAACCACCCTAGAATTGACCTCAAGTTCATGTGTTGGGTTTTTTCTCCAGGTAGGCCCTTTGGTTTGTCTTCCCAACACTCAGCATGGAGCAGCTACACATTGATTGAAACAACGTGGTCAAGCAGAAGATGCTGGAGGTCCTCTAGAATGGAGGGGAGAATCTTGGTGGGGGGGAGGGCTGAGCCTCCAGATGAGGCAAGAGTATGCTTCAGCCACTCCACAATAGAATGGAAGGATGCTCTTAGAGCACTGTAAACCTTCCAGTTCATGCATCTGAAGTATTAGTCAAATCTTTGCCTTAATCCAAACAGTCTCTAGCAGGTTTAGCTGGGATTAGAGATGGAGCTGAAGATAGCACTTGAATTTTAAGTAATCACAATCAAGGGGTCTTGGCTTGTAAGGTCTGTTCTATGAACAAAGTGTTAGTTGTTGCCTTTCTCAAAGGCAGTTTTTAGCCCACTGTAGGGCTTTTGAGGTCTATTTGTCTTGTTCCACCCTCACAAGAGGGCCCTCATTCCTGCTGAATCCAAGGAGTGCTAAAGACAAGATGTAAAGTGAGGCTGAACCCTACCAGACAAGCTCTTTCCTGAGTCTTACCCTGTTCTCAGAAAGAGGATACCCCTTCTTAATAGTGAACTAGCTTTAAAGCTCCTAATGGTAAATAATCAAACACTAGGATTTTTCCCCCTAGTCTGTCTATAAGAAACCACTTCTAAGGGGACTGGTTTTAAATAGACTGAGGTTCAGATTCATGCTTAATTGTAGGAACTGACATCGATGTGAGCTCGGCTCAGACTGGGGAGATGCCAGTTGTAAACACTTCAACAAGCTCTGACAGTCCAAGTGACTGTCTTTGAACAGACAAAATATATCCTGGCTGTGAATATTGGTTAATTGAAGGCCTCCTAAATCTATGCTGACAATTTCCAACCTCAGCTGGATGAATCGACCCAATTCATTCCTGGTCTAGTGAGCCTCATTAACCATTGTTAAGCCTCCAGTGGCTTCACTCTATCTGCAACAGAAAGGTAGAGACTGTACTGTCCCAAGGGTATTACTTAAAAGTGGACTGCCCAAAATCCCCTTAAAGCTTGGGTCTCCCCCATAGTGCTCATAGCAAGTGCTGTGAAGACAAAGCACAAACGTACAACAGGGTACACGAGCAGCTTGTCTCCTATAGCTGCACAACACATCAGCAGCTTCAAACACTCACTGGCTGTTTCCTAGGCCAGTAATCCAGGCATGGAGTGTCTGGGATCTTCCCTGTTCAGGTATCCCAAGGCTGAAATCAAGGTGTCACCTGGGCTGCCTTCTCATCTGAAGGCTCTGCGTGTGGCTGCTAGCCTTGAAGTTTATTCTTGTTGTCGTAACTCCATTCTTGCAGTGTAGGAAGGAAGTATCTCTTCCTTAATGGCAGTCAGCTGGGGACCATTTGGCTTCTCAATCTCCTGCCTCCCTTGCTATGTAGCCCCCTCCATCCATCTTCAAGCCAGCAATGTCATGTTGAATCCTCCTTGTACTCTGAATCTGACACTCTTGTATCTATGACATCTAGACCCAAACTTGGCTCATGTGACTGACTAGGTCAGGCTCACCCAGAATAACTTCCTCTTGCCATATAATGGAGCATTCACAGTGTGATCTCAGATGTGCATGTTCTGCTCTCATTTAATGGGTTATGGGACAGAGGACATGGACATAAAAGCACAAGGTGAAAATCTTGGGCCATCTCAGGATGCTATCTTTCACACCTGTGGTTTATGATCCCTTGCTAGACTCCTCCACTTGGGATCTTATCCCCCTCACTGTACCCAGCACTTCTAACAGAACTGGAGCCCAGGAAGTGCTGGAGCTCTGGAATGTAAGAGTCTCAAATACTCAAACTAAGTAGAAGGCATACCTCATATAGTAGATTCAATTCCAGACCACCGCAATAAAGCAAGTCAGTGAATTTCTTGTTTCCCAGAGTTATGCTTACATTATGATCTATTAAGTATGCACTAGCATTGTCTAAACTGCATACCTTAATACTTTATTGCTTAGTTCCAGACCACCGCAATAAAGCAAGTCAGTGAATTTCTTGTTTCCCAGAGTTATGCTTACACTATGATCTATTAAGTATGCACTAGCATTGTCTAAACTGCATACCTTAATACTTTATTGCTTAAAATGCTAATTATTGTCTAAGTTTTCAAGTTGCAATCTTTCTGCCAGTGGAGGGTCTTGTCTTGATGGCTGCTGACTGATCAGGGTGGTTGTTGAAGGTTGGGGTGGCTGCGGCAATTAAGACAAGCATGAATTTTGCCACATTGATGCTTTCACAAAAGACCTCCATGTAGTGTGCAATGCTATCTGATAGTATTCTACCCACAGTGGAACACCTTAAAGAATCAATCCTCTCAAACCCCACTCCTTTATCAACTAAGTTGACGTAATTGTCTAAATCCATTGTCACTTCAATGCTCACAGAATCTTCACCAGAAACAGATTCTATGTCACAGCCACTTTCTTTGCCCATGCATAAGAAACAACTCTTCATCTATTAAGGTTTTGTCACAAGATCACAGCGATTGGGTCACATCTTCCGTCTCCACTTCTAACTCTAGTTCTTACTATTTCCTCCACATCTTCAGTTAGTTCCACTGAAGTCTCACCCCTCAGTCATCCATAGGGTTGGAATCTTTTCCAACTCCCATCAATATTTTTGCCCTCTTATGAATAACAAATGTTCTTAATGACACCTAAAATGGTGAATCTCTTCCAGAGGGTCTTCCATTTGCTTTGCCCAGATCCATCAGAGGAATCACGGACAGGTACAGCCTTGTAAAGTGTATGGTGTAAGACTTGAAGATCAATTACTCCTTGATCCATGGGACACAGGAATGTTAGCAGGCATGAAAACATGAATCTCCTGGTACATCTCCGTCAGAGCTCTTGGATGACCAGCTGCATTTTTAATGAGCAATAATACCTTGAATCTCTTTGAGCAGTAAATCTCAGTGGGCTTAATATTCAGTAAACCATGCTGTAAACAGATGTGTTGTCATATGGCTTTGTCATTGTATTTGTAGACCACAGGCAGAGTAGGTCTAGCATTCTTAAGGGCCCTCGGGTTTTTGGAATGGTAAAAGAGCACTGACTTGAAGTTGCCAAGTATGTTAGCTCCCAACAAGTCAGCCTGTCCTCTGAAGCCAGGCATTGACTTCTCTGTGAATCTTAAATAGCATCTTCAATGTAAGACTGTTTCATCTACACTGAACATGTTTAGTGTAGCCACTTTCAACTATCTTGGCCACTTCTTCTGGATAACTTGCTGTAGCTTCTATAGTGACACTTGCTGCTCTACTTTGCACTTACGTTATGGACATGGCTTCTTTCCCCACCTCACAAACCAACATATCAGCTAGCTTCAAACCTCAGCTTCCTCACGGCCCAGGCTTCATAGAATTGTTAGAGCCCCACTCTAGATTAGGCTTAAGGGAATGTTGTGGCTGGTTTGATCTTCTATCCAGATCACTGAAACTTTCTCCCTCTCAGCAATAAGGCTGTCTCTTTATCATTCTTGTGTTCACTGGAGTAGCACATTAACTTCAAGAACTCTTCCTCTGTACTCACAACTTGGCTGTCTGGTACAGGAGCCTATCTTAGCTTTTGACACGTCTTCCTCACTAAGCTGGATCATTTCTAGCTCTTTATTTAGAGACATG
>NW_007739735.1:20015-20958 GCF_000696425.1 Galeopterus variegatus
ACCATCCACTTGATGTGGATGCAAGAATAACACCTCAAATGCCACTTAAAAGTGAGCATAACAATTACTTTTAAGATACCTTTTCTAACTTCTGTGAAAACTTCCTATTCTGGGTGAGTGCTGCCCCCTCTGGGCCAGATTAGGTCTTGTGCTGGCTTTGTATTCATTACCTGAAAACTCAAGTGTCGGGTAAAGTGAGCCATCCAGACTTCATTTCCCTCTGCCCTTCTTAGGAAGGAAACCACTCCTAGGTTGTTGTTGTCCTTAAGTATTTGCTGGGACTCCCACTTGTCCCCTTTATTCTTAGGGGATTAACTTGAGGAACAGGGGACAGTTTTATATTAAATGCAGGGAAATCAACCCCGATTTTGGTCCCAAGCCCTACTTTCATGTGTAAAAGGGAGTGAGAATTGCTGACTATACACAGCAAACCTGCCATCATTCCTCTCTGCAACCGTGGCAGACATTGCTAATCCATCACAGCACTTGGTTCATAGTGAGCTTCTATGTAGATAGGGAATCCTCAACAAAGTATTCCTGGCAGCTAATTAATGTCTAGTATTACCTGAGAAGGCAAGAGGATGGCTTGTAACAAACCTCGGTCCTCAATTTTCTACCTAGCTGGCATTTGCTGGAACAGTGGCTCAGCTGTGTCTGCTGTGTCCCTCCCTGAAAATTACCTTCAGTGGAAGTAAAGAGGCTAGGATAAGAATAGCACTTCCTAACCTCTTACATGGCTAAGGTCAATGGGGTTAGGGGAAAGCTTAAGACAAAGGCAAGGTTGTCTTGGCTTCATGGATTGATCTTAAGCCATATAACTTCTGACATGAGGTCATCTTACTAGTCCTTGAGTGCAACTGAGCCTTCAGGAGACCAGGTGTGACCTCCTGATATGTTCTAGTCTGGCTTGTTACTGACAGCTGTGTCTCAGCCTCAGTCACTT
>NW_007739735.1:21349-24801 GCF_000696425.1 Galeopterus variegatus
C
The DNA here is from genome assembly GCF_000696425.1 of Galeopterus variegatus. Taxonomy (NCBI): domain Eukaryota; kingdom Metazoa; phylum Chordata; class Mammalia; order Dermoptera; family Cynocephalidae; genus Galeopterus; species Galeopterus variegatus. The sequence goes on from NW_007739735.1 coordinate 21,351, forward strand.
CTTCAGTGGAAGTAAAGAGGCTAGGATAAGAATAGCACTTCCTAACCTCTTACATGGCTCAGGTCAATGGGGGTTAGGGGAAAGCTTAAGACAAAGGCAAGGTTGTCTTGGCTTCATGGATTGATCTTAAGCCATATAACTTCTGACATGAGGTCATCTTACTCGTCCTTGAGTGCAACTGAGCCTTCAGGAGACCAGGTGTAACCTCCTGATATGTTCTAGTCTGGCTTGTTACTGACAGCTGTGTCTCAGCCTCAGTCACTTAACTGCTCAGGACCCACGTCTAATACAAGGAATGAATGACTGCCTACCTTTGGCTTTAGGGGATTAGGCATGGTATGTGGCAACTGTTGGTTGCTAGGTAAAGTCTAAGTCGGGCTAACCTAACTTTCTCCCCTTAAGACTGGATAGCCTTAATTTCTTCTATTGGGTCTCAATCTTCACCCTTGTTACATCTTCTGCTTATATGGGCCATCTTTTGACTCCATGGGGATACTGCATTTCTATGGCCACCACATCCCATTGAGTGGGAACTTCAACATTTAATTTCATGAACATCTCTACAGCTGCCTACCAAAGCACACCCCAGGCTTGTTCCAGGTCTTCAGCAATCTGGAGACTAAAGCTGTTGCCAAGTTTAATGATGACCAAGCCTGGCCATTCTGGGGTGCTGCCTGCTCAGATGTCTGCTTCTGTAACCAAACGGGGCCTGTTGCCTGATGCACAGCAAACCAAACACTGAAACACTGGTCTTTCCAGCAGAGAAAAAGGCTTGTGATGTAGCCAAGCAAAAAGACAGAACAATAGGTCTCATTTACCCCTTGGATAGTGGGAAAAAGGATATTTAAAAGGTTAGGGGTGGTGCAGGTCATATTGGGTGGTAATTAGACAAAGGGTCTAAGGAAGTTCTCTGGCACTCTGCAAGTGCAACCTGTCTGCATGCCTCTTCATGGCTTGCATGTTCAGAAAATGGTGAAATAGCATGATCTGAAGGTGGAGTTTTCAGCCCTCTGACAAAAGGTCACTCACTAGATCTTCATGCAGGCTCAGAAGGGTCTGCAGTCTCAACCAGTTGAAAATGGTTTTCACTGGGCTGGCTCGTAGGGGTCCTGCAAAACAGCTTAGACAAATAACTTGTGACTTTCACCTCGGAAGGAGTTATCTTAAGGAACAGCACAGGGAGATTATAATGGAACTTTACTGATAGAGCAAGCAGAATAAGCCATAGATAATCTCTAACCAAGAGTTTACTGGTTTCATTTCCACAGGAGCTGGTTGTGATGCTTTGTAAGCTATTTATGACCCAAATTTGTGTCTCAATCTGAGACTACAAAATCTGAGGTAGAAAACTGCCAAATTGGGATTGTCATCAGATCTACTGAAGCTCAAATCCTTAAGACTTCAAGATGTGAAAGGCTCCTACTTCAGAAAACAAGGTATAGAACAGAATATAAAAGCAATATGATCCCAAATCTCTTGAAGCCTGGAAAAGTTAGTAACCCATTTAATGCAACTGAATGCCTGATGTTTGAAGGTGGACCAAGGGAAGGTTGTCCACCTACCTGGAAAGGTATCTTGAGGCCAAACAGAATAGTCCATTCCATGCAATACAGCAAAGAACTTTATTACAGGCTAACTTACCAAGTAATGGATCAGGTCAGACAGTGGCCCAAAGGCATGAGCCAAGCTTCTCTCAGAGCTATCTCAAGGCTGAACTTAAGCTTGCTATGAACTGCCTACACAAACTTGACATAACCAGCTCCTAGTGTTGATGCAGGTAGCCAGGCCATCTTAACCCCACACCAGTACTTAGGCACAACCTGCTGACTCTAAAGTTACTATCTGTTCTCTACCGTTCCCCTAGTTGCTGTGTAACTTTGTGAGATTTGCCCATAAATACATAAGTGGTAAGGGCCTAAGATGGAGTCAGTTATGTTCTCAGTCCCACACCTGCTTTGCTCCAGAGACTCTTCTAGGTGCTAAGGGTACGGTCAGTGGAAATGTCCCTACTTGAATGGAATGTCTTAGATGTATCACTTCCTCACGTTGTGTCCCACTTCATGAAAAACAAAATGGGTATAAAGAATAAATATAAGGAAGCCTTGGACTTGCAGCTTCAGACCCAGGTCAGACACCTGTCATCTTGGGTAAATGTCTTAACCAAGCCCATCCCCCCTTCTTGATCGACGATCCGTTGTCTTTTCAGAGGGTATGTTTCCCCCCTTACAGGTTTTCTAGACACCCTTAAGAGCATAGGCAGAAAGCTTAAGCTTAAAAAAAGGAAACAAATTGTGAGAGTAACTGGACTTGGAAAGTGGAGGTCTCTAGTACCCGTGTTCCCTCCTTTGGGGAGCTGCCAATCACATGGGAAGAAAAAGTAAAGACTACCTTTTCCTATTAAAGGGGATTTTTAGCTTTGGGTTGAAGGGGTCCTGTCCTGCTGGGTTTCTAGTCTGAAATATGCAGTTTGATTTGAGTTTTCTGAACTTTCTTATGGGTCCACAAATTTGGGGGCAAAGACTTCATCTGGCCCCAGCAGTGCCTGAGTTAACATTTGGTTTAGCCCCTGGTGCCACTCAGTGTCAGGGAGTAACTCATGTTTGCTCATTAGTGGGAGTGAGAGCAAGTACTACAGTATATGTCCTGGGTCATAACTCAGAGGCAAACAATCAGAACATGAAAGCACACAGACTATTAAAGTAGAATGTTCATATAGTGCATGTATGTGGAAAAGATTAAAACCACAAACCCGCACAAGTTAATGAGGACAGATGGTCGGCACAATGGACAGGAGAATAAATCAGGACCTTCCCTGACCCGTCAGATTCATCTTGGACTCCAGACTAACCTGAGCCTCTTTGGCAGCACTCCCCACCCCCTCCTCTTGTCTGAGACCAGCTGGAAAGGAAATGGAACCGCTCCCAAATGGAAAAGGAAGTTCACTCCGGTCCTAGCCCCAGAGGGTAGGAATAATTGGCATGGGAACAATTTGGGTAAAAAGCTCTTGACTTTCGCAGTTAGTCTTTTTTTACTGTATAGCTGTACAGCCATTATGGAAAACAGTATGGAGGTTTCTCCAACAACTACAGATAGAACTACCATATGATCCAGCAATCCCACTGCTGGGTATACACCCAAAGGAATGGAAATCATCACGTTGAAGGGATACCTGCACTCCCATGTTCATTGCAACTCTATTTACAACAGCCAAGACATGGAACCAACCTAAGTGTCCATCAATGGATGACTGGATAAGGAAAATGTGGTATGTATACACAACGGAATACTACTCAGCAATAAAAAAGAATGAAATTCTGCCATTTGCAGCAACATGGATGAGTCTGGAGAAAATTGTAAGTGAAATTGGTCAAAGAAACAAATACCACATGTTCTCACTTATAACTGACTGCTAGGAAGGGGCGGGGGGAGGGAAGGAGGGAAGGAGGGAAGG
>NW_007739735.1:24811-27854 GCF_000696425.1 Galeopterus variegatus
GTTTTTATAGCTGAGTAGTATTCCATTGTGTAGATATAAATAAAATCTTAAAAGTCACAAGTTTGTCTTGCTCCTAAAACCCAATGTACTGCTTAATGGATCAAAACAGGGAACTCCTGAAAGTTCACTTTTTTGTCCAGCTTCTTTGGTTTGGGATTCACTTTAGATTACAGGATATGAGGTGGATGCCCTGGAACTTACCATCAACTGGTTGCTTTTGGAGAAACAGAAAGGGAAATTGCCACACTGCAGCCTCAATGGGGACTTCCCTGAAGCACCTGAGTAGGGTACACATAGGTTCTCCTGGAAAGGGAACAGGAAATCTTGTATGCATAACAGTCCTAGTACCTGGAGAAACTGTAACTCTTTACCTCTGGCTTGCCGATGTGGTATCAGGGAGCAGGTGTTTCTCAAAGAGGTTCCTCTTAACCCATCCCTGGAACAAGGGTTGTCTCTCCTAGCCAGGGCCTTGGTACTCCATATGAAATAGCTTCTCAACTTCCCCTTCCTTCCAATGGGAAAACAGGACCACCATACCTTTTTGTGCTGGTGTTTCTGAGGTTCAATTCCCTTTAAGATGGGGTTCAAAGGACTCCTGAGTTGGAATTGGGTGGAGCATTGTCCAGGCAGGGGCTGGGAGCTTCATCTAGTAGGACACTCACTTTCACATCGGGATGAGGTTGACTTCCATCCAGTTGAATCAATCCTTAAAAAAAAAAAATATTATGGGAATAACAACATAAGGAGTGAATGAATGCTGCCACTTGATAGGGAGACTGGGAAGGAGCATTAAGAGTAATCAAGGTCCATTTGATACTCTGAACCTCATTTAGAACCTACCCTACCAGCAGTGCAAAAGTGCAGACATGATGCACTACTGGAACTCTCCTTTCCCTTGTCAATCTTTTTGTGAAAGCAAGGAAGGCAGTCTGTAGCCAGAATGAAAGACTAAGCTCACTACTTGGGTGACTGAGCTGGTTATGTAAACTCTCCACCTGTCTTATCTAAAGATTCCTATTGTAATAAGAGTCACTTATCACAGTGATCTGTGTGTGCATGAATGCCTCTAACTAGAGAGTTCTGCAAGGAGGGGTGGGAACTTCAGTTGTTAGCTACTAAATCCTACCTGGGCCAGTACCTAGCACAGCAGGTATTATACTCTGTATAAACTGAACATGAGAAGGAGTCCCCCCCAAAAACCCCCCCCCCCCCAAGAGAGAATCACCTTACGCTTGAGCTAAGATCTCATGCCACTTTATTTTGACACTGCTGTTTTTCGGGGAATTTTCTCCTGGGGTAAAATCAACTGCTCACACAGAAGCAAACTCTTCAGAACTCATCTATTCCTGGGGTATAGCCTCATCTCGCAAGTGCTGAAGGTCACTGTTAAAAAGCACTTGTGGTTTGGTGTATAATTCTAGCCACAGTGCAGTATACTGTTAAAAAGGAACTTCAGACAAACCCAGTTAAATGAAGCAAAGAACTTGTGAATCGGGCAGCCCTCAGAACCAGAGCAGGTTCAGAGAACTTGGCCTGCAAACAGGCAGCATTCATGGACAAAAAAATGGAAGTGAGATGAGGGGAGAGCTGAACTGGTTACAACTTTGGTACTTGCCTTACTGTGAACATGGTTTGAACAGGCTGTGACAAGCTCGGCAATGCCTGGCTGACTGTTAGAGTATACTCTTAAGTTAGGCTTTCAGTTTGTTTGCATATTCCTCACGTAAGGACTCAAATATGGAGGCATCCTCAGGTCAAACTTAATTGAATAATACCCATTTAAAAATAGTTCTTAAAATAGATGGAAGTAAAGATGTTACTTGGTTTTCCAAGGAATAATAACTCTAAAGTTACCTTTGAAGAGGTGTGTACAAAAGTGGAAAAAGACCTTAAGAGAAGGGACTGTCTAAATAAATTAAGACTTCAAAATAGCCTAATGATAAGCATAGAATTTCTGCACCAAGTCTTAAGTTTTCCATCTTACTGAGGCATAAAAGGGTTCAGTTACCTTGTTCTTGAAGTGTCAAATTTCAAGTAATGTAGTATGGATCCAGAAGAACATCCTGCTACCTGTAAAGTCGTTCTTCCAAGCTCTTGCTCAAAGTGAGCCTAGCTTTAAAGGTGGGGGCTGTGTCATTATGCTAGTACCTCTTCCCAGCTTTCTGAGCCATAAAGCATGGTATATAACCACTTAGCTTTGTTTGACAGTTCTTAAAACCAAGCAATTCTAGAGTTAAGGGATGTGAAACAGGCCAGTGGGGCCTTGATCGTGTCTTGTTCAGGAGCACAGTCATCCTGTACTCCAGCTCTCAGGCCACACAGGAATGCAGACCCTGTGTTTCCAGACCGTCCCTCTCCCACAACAGTAACTAGGATCCAGATGACTATGGATCCTCCTTAAGTGTTGGTGATGCTCCTCAGATCCCTGAGACTATGCAGACCAAACCAGGTATTACTACTGTAGGGTGGACATGTGCCACAGGTGGGTGACCTGGTAATATTCCTTAGTTCCTAGCACTCACTGGAGCATCAGACAGAGCCCTGCCCAGCATACTGGGGCCTGAACCATGGAATATGTGCACCTGCTTACATTTTGGCTGGCTCTCCCAGGATAAGAAGTTGAAGAAACACTGATTTTGAAAAGTAAGTTTATTATACAACCCTTGGTTTAGATACTCCATAAACCAGACAGAACTTAACTGTGGTTTTCAATGGCAGCAAGCTCATAAGTTTTTCAAAATGTACTTCTAACTTCAAGTGAGAATTTCCCACATGGTTAGGGCTGCAGAGTGGCTGCCAAGCTGCATCTGGAACTCAATCCTCTTCTGAACTCTATTCTTGAAGGTAAAGGCCTTCAGAGGCGACCTGCTGTGGCTGCCTGGCTGTGGTCTCATGGCTGGCCTGGGGAGAAAACAATGGGTCTGGTAAGTAGTTTGACTTACACATCCTTGTGTACGAACAGAAATTCTTATTCAAAGTTATGGGAGCTAAAGGTGAATGAATCAATTCACACACATACATACACACACACACACTCACACAA
>NW_007739735.1:28709-29389 GCF_000696425.1 Galeopterus variegatus
GAGGGAGGTTTTGGTGATGGGTCACAATAACTAACTACATTGTATATTGACAAAATAAAAATAAAAAATAAATAAATAAAATAAATAAATAAATTTTGAGACATCCACACACACACACAAAAAAAACAAAGTTACAGAAGAGGACTTACATCCACTGTCTTCTGCCTGCTTCGGAGTGAGTCCTGCCATCTTCCCGCTATGTTCTTTTCACCAGGACACTACAAAAAATGACTCCAATTGGGAGATTTGGATTCATACCTTCATGTTATCAAAGGATTTATAGCGATCCTTCCTTATACTCTAATACTCCCTCTATTCAGCTTCCCTTCTTGCCCTGAAGAGAGCTGCCTTCTAGGATTACTACCAACTAGTACACAGGGCACACTGTGGCCAAGCTTGTCTTGTGGCTAAAACCGTGAACCTAATCTGAATTAGACACCAGAATCTGTCACATTCCTGAGGCTCTGATGGATCTAGAAAACAAGAACTGTAGCATCTCAGCTTCTTAGATGCCTATCTTATTCTTTTGATCTTTAGTAGGGATTTTTTCATGTTAAATGATGGGTCTCTGCACACATTCTACATGCCTTTCTCCTGTATGGAGATGCTTGTGTGTAGGAGTGGCCCTGATCTAGGGCCTCAAAGGGCCTGACATTAATTCAGATGGAGGTGGTCACTTT
>NW_007739735.1:31393-32703 GCF_000696425.1 Galeopterus variegatus
GGAGGGAGACATTTAGTTTGGGGAGGTGCTTAATTTTCTTCAGTGTGAACTTCCGAGTCACTGCAGCAATGCTACTTGCCTCATCAGTTGGGTAAACTTAATCTTTTTTCTTCTCTACGACATGCATCGTGTTTGACTCTGCACCCTGGTCCTCAGGCTGGAAGGCAGCTATGTACTCTGCTGTGCTCTCACCATAGTGGCTTTTGGGAGCTCTCTTTTGTAACTGCTGAGGGAAGTAAGAGCTTAGTGGGCATGTGACTGTAGAAGTGTGCTGGCATGCACTTCCTGCCTATGGAATCCCTCAAGGAACCCCAGGTAGAATGAATCATGTTGAAAGGGTACTGTTGGTATTGAATTACAACCTGAGGCAGCTTGAAGGGCCTGGATTCCTGGAGCCTTACAGGCTGTGTTCAGATCTCTTCTGACCTTTTGTTCTATATTGAAACAAGTTTCTGTCATCTGTCCTTCCTGCTGTCTGGCTTGTTTCAACTGTACCTCCAACTTGGCCCAGCTCCTCCTTTCATACCAGGTTCTCAGGATTCAGCAGCCAGTCAATGGGCAAGCTGCCCCAGGGTTAGGTGGCCTCAGTCCAATCAGCTGGGTCCTGCAATAGTGGCCACCTGGTACAAAACATGGCCTCCTGGTCAGCAGGAGTTGGGGGTCTGGGTAGTTTGTTTCCATGGCTCTGGGTAGGCAGGGTGACTAGTATCTAACATCTTATAAAACGGCAGTGTATGGGGTCTGAAGAAAGCTACTTAAAGCTACTCTGAGTTCTAAAGAGTGAGTGTGTGACTTGGGAGCAAGCTCTAGTCTTTGTGTGTCTCCCTGTCCCTGTTTCTCACTCAGGTGGCAATGGTGAGGCCTAGACGAATCCACTTGTTCCTTGTCTCTTAGACCCCTCCAACTTAGGTGTCCCAGTCCTGAGTTCACTGTAAGTAAAGTCTTAACAGACACTTTATGTAAATGTAAAATCTTTTGTCAGCCTCTTTGAGAGTATATATAAGGGAAGATGGGCACAAACCTCTTCCCACATTGACAATATATATGACCAAATACACACATGCACCATCAATGCAGGATCGGCCATCTCCAGCCTGGCTTTTCTATGGCCCAAAGTGTCCATTCTGGTGAATGTTTCATGACAGCTTGAAGAATCTGTATTCTGTTGAAGAATTTTGAAGTCATTAAACTCATTTGATTGCTGTTCAGTTCAGCTATATTGTCACTGGCTCCCCCACCCCCTGCCCACTGCCTGCTAGGTCTGACTGCTGATGGAGGGGTATTGAAGTCTTTAACAGCAGTAATGGATT
>NW_007739735.1:33270-34359 GCF_000696425.1 Galeopterus variegatus
TGCCTGCTAGGTCTGACTGCTGATGGAGGGGTATTGAAGTCTTTAACAGCAGTAATGGATTTGCCTACTCATCCTTGCAGTTCTCAGTTGCCACATTTGTGTATGTACCTTCTAGCCAGGGCCTTGGTGTTCCCTATGGAACAGCTTCTCAACATCCCTTTCCTTCCCTTGGGAAAGCAGAGGCCAGCTAACAGGCCCATCATGTGCCCTACCTACCAGCGTTCCTGAATTTCAATCACCCTTTGAGAATGAGACTAAAGGACTCATGAGCTGGAGTTGGGTGGGGTGCTGTCTAGGCAGGGCTGAGAACTTCATGTAGTAGAACATTCACTCTCAAGGTGGGATGAGGTTGATTTCTAGCTCAATGGTGTGTTGGCTCTGTCCTAAGGGGACTTGCGTCTCAACTAGTATCCTTAGTTTTTTAAACTACATGGGAATGACATGTAAGGAACAAATGAATGCTGCCACTTAAAGGAAGACTAGGGAGGGTCATTGGGAGTAACCAAGGTCCATTTTTGATCATCTGAACCCCATTTGGAACCTACCCGTCCAGTAGTGCAGAGGTACTGACATGCAATGCTAAAATTCTCCTCTCCCTGAATGTTAAATGAAGGCAGTATGTACACAGAAAATCCTGTGACACGAAATCCTACCAGGACCAGTGCCTAGACAGAGCAGGTATTAGATGTTGTATGGACTGAATGTAAGGGTCGGTCCTCCCCAATTTTCCTTTGAAGGAATGTTTCAGCCTTAAAGTGACGTGAGATCTGTTTTGAAAGTGCTATTCTGGGGGACTCTCCCCTGAACTAACATCAACTGATGCTCACAAGAAGCAAACCTCACTCACACCACCTGCCTCACACTAGCAAGTGGTAGACATGACTGCCAAAGCATAGTTGTGGCTTGGGATGCAATTCTTAGCTACAGCAATATATACTACAGAAACTTTAGAGGAACTTAATGCCTGAGCAGAGAATGTCTTACAGGTCAGGCAGCCCCTAGAATGAGAGCAGATTCAGAGAACTCTCTTCTGCAATGCGATCAGGCAGTGTTTATGAACAGAAAATGGAAGTAAGGTAGAGACAGCTG
>NW_007739736.1:0-343 GCF_000696425.1 Galeopterus variegatus
TTTCTTTCCGTCTGCTAACTTTAGGTTTGAATTGTTCTTGTTTTTCTAGATCTTTAAGGTGTAGTGTTAGGTTGTTTACTTGCCATCTTTCCATTCTTCTTAGGTGAGCATTTAGTACAACAAATTTCCCTCTTAATACTGCTTTTGCAGTATCCCACAGGTTTTGGTATGATGTATCATTATTTTCATTAGTTTCAATAAATTTTTTGATTTCCTGCTTAATTTCTTCTTGGACCCATAAGTCATTAAGTAGAAGGCTGTTTAATTTCAATCTGTTTGTGGAGTTTCCAGAGTTTCGTTTGCTATTGATTTCTAGTTTTAATCCATTGTGGTCTGAGAAAAT
>NW_007739736.1:5518-7005 GCF_000696425.1 Galeopterus variegatus
GTTTCCATTAAGAATAATGTTATATAGGTACTTTTAAAAAATATCAAGTTACGGATTTTTTAAAAAAAATTTTCGTTTTTTTTTATGAACAAGCATTGAATTTTATTAAATATTTTGTCTGAATTTTTGATGTAGTCTCTTAATTCTTTAATTTGTCAATGTGATGAATTAAATTTGCAGATTTCTACATTTTTCCCACTCTTATATTCTAGCAGTCTATCTTGTTCGTAATGTAGTAGTTTATTTTGTTCAGGATTTTTGTATCATTGCTAATATATGAGAGTGATCTAGAATTTTCCTTGTACTGATCTTTTCTAGTTTGAGATGTGTTGCTTCTTTTTCTGTTATTTTTTAAGAGTAAGTTAAAAGAAACATTTGAAAAGAAACAATTTCCTGAAAATTTACCTCTAAAACATCTTGGTATTCTGTTTTCTTCTTGAAAAGATGTTTAATTAATGGTTTAATTTCTTTATTGTTTATAGGACTATTCAGACTTCCTATTTAATCATGAGTCAATTGTGACTTGCTGTTATTTTTCTAAGTATTTGGCCATTTTGTCTAAGTTTTCCAGTAAAGTTTTTCATAAGTTTCATTCATCTTTTTAGTATCTATAGCATCTGTGTTTATATTCCACTTTTATTTCCTATTATTGTTATCTGTTCCTTCTCTTATTTATTTCCTGAACAAATCTTGTAGAGTTTTGCTATTTTGTTCTTTTTTTCAAATAATTAACTTGTATGTTTGTTTTCTATTTTACTGATTTCTTTATTATTTTTTCTTCTAATTACTTGAAGTTTATTCTGTTTATATTTATAATTCTCAAGAATTTTCAGCCTCTCTTTTTACTAATATAAGCAATTAAATTTCTATATTTTCATTTTTTTAATTCTAAATATTTAAAATTTCTAACAGTAATTCTTTTTGACCTGTGAACTATATAGAAGTGTTTTAAAGTTTCCAATTTTTTAAAAAAAAGGTTGGTTACTTATTTCAACATAAATTGCATTGGAGTCAGAGAACATCAACTCTGTGACATCCATCCTTTATATTTGTCGAGGTGTTCTTTATAGGCTAATAAGAGGATAATTTTTGGAAATGAATTTTTACCTGCATGAGATGATTTCATATTCTTTATGATTAGGTTCAGAGTTCTAATGTATGTCTATCAAATACATCCTGTTGGTTTATGTTTTTCAAATCCTCTGTATTTATACTAGCTTTTTTTCTGCCTTACCTTTCATTAACTCAGAGGGGAATGATGACGTCTTCTATGATGGTAAAATTCTCAGGGCTTCCCTGAGGTTCCATCAGTTTTGGTTGATATATTTTGTGATTTTTATCAGGTATACCTGAGGTCAAAATTCTCATAACTTTTTGTTGATTTAAACTTTTCTATCATTGTGTTGCTGTCCTATCTCCCTTATAACTTTTTCTCTTTTAAAAAGTCTTCTGTGTGAGTTAGAAATAGTCTGCTATGTGTTTTTTTT
>NW_007739736.1:7487-16519 GCF_000696425.1 Galeopterus variegatus
CCTCTGTATTTATACTAGCTTTTTTTCTGCCTTACCTTTCATTAACTCAGAGGGGAATGATGACGTCTTCTATGATGGTAAAATTCTCAGGGCTTCCCTGAGGTTCCATCAGTTTTGGTTGATATATTTTGTGATTTTTATCAGGTATACCTGAGGTCAAAATTCTCATAACTTTTTGTTGATTTAAACTTTTCTATCATTGTGTTGCTGTCCTATCTCCCTTATAACTTTTTCTCTTTTAAAAAGTCTTCTGTGTGAGTTAGAAATAGTCTGCTATGTGTTTTTTTTCTTTTTATCTTCAAACTACCTGATTCTTTATGTTTTACATAAAGCTTTTATTATTAGCATAGAGCTACATTTTTTTTTTTTTTAGTATCTAAGCTGAACATCTTTAGCTTTTAACTGGAATATTTAGTTCATTTATATTTTGTGATATATTTGTGCTTGCGTCTCCAATTTTACTTTGTGCTTTCTATTTTTTTGTACATTGCTTTTTGTTTGTGCTCAGTCATCACATTTTTATTATTTTGTTTCTGTTAGTATAGGAGATACATACTCTATTTCTGCTCTTTCAGTGGCCCCCTTGAAATGTTTATCATGTTTCAGCTTAACATAATCTAAATGATTATTTTAGCTTCTCTAATGAACAGTACTGGGCACTTAGAGCACTTAACTCCAGGCACCTTCCCTGCTGGATTTACATGGTATTGTTGTCCAGTATCTCAGTCCTATCTTGAAAAAGTGTTTTGTTTTGTTTTTTTTTTTACTTTAAAATTTTACATAAAGTAAAATTCACTTTTTTGGTAGACTTCTATGAATTTTAACATAGGCATAGATTTGTGTAACCACCACTGCTAACAAAATACGGAACAATTCTACAATTTTATTACCTTAAAAAATTCCCCCCATGCTGCCCCCCATCCCCAATCTGTAACACCCACCACTCTGTTCCATTCCTTTTCCAGAATGGCATGTAAATGGAGTCATTCAGTATGTATGTAACCTTTTGGGAATGGGTTTTTACACTGGGCATGATGATTTTGACATCTGTCCATTTCATAGCTTGTGTCAAGTCTGTTCCTAATTATTGCTGAGTAGTATTGTATTGTGTAGATGTTCTACAGTTTATCCATTCACCTGTTGAAGGGCATTTGGATTGCTTTCAGATTTTCAGGATTACAGATAAAGTTGATTGAACATTCACAAGGCTCTGTGTGTGTGTATTTTGCCATTCTTTTGCTACTACCTCATTTTGCTGTTAATCTGCATTTTCTTAATAGATGATAATGTTGAGCATATTTTCTTGTGCTAATTTGCCCATCCATATATCTTCCTTGCTAAAGTTTCTGTCTGGATTTTTTTTTTTTTTTTTGCCAATTAATTAATTAATTAAAAAGATGACTGGTAAGGGGATCTTAACCTTTGACTTGTTGTCAGCACCACGCTCTCCCAAGTGAGCCATTGGCTGGCCCTTGCCCATTTTTTAATAGGATGTTTTTCTTGTTGAGTTTGAGACTTCTTTATATATTATTGATACAATACTTTTTTCATATTTGTGATTGGTTCTCTCTTCTTCTGGGTTATCTTTTCATCTTTTAGCAGTATCTTTCACACAGCAAAAGCTTTTAATTTTTAAGAAATCTAATGTATCAAAATTTTTTTCTTTCATGAATTGTTCTTTTGATGCATATCTAAGAATCTATTGCCTAAACCAAGGTCACAGATATTTTCTCCTATGTTTTCTTTAAAGCTTTATAATTTTGTTTTTATCAAAGTCTATGATCAAATATGAATTAATTTTTGTTTATGATCTGAATGAGCCAGGGTTCATATTTTTCTGTATGAATGTGTTCAACCTTACAGTACTGTGTTGATTGAGTGGTGAGAACAGACATACTTGCCTTGAGCCTGGTTCTAGGGGGAAAGCATTAAGTCTTTTACCATTAAGTATAATCTTAACTGTGGGGTTTTTTGTAGATGGTATTTATCAAGTTGAGGAAATATCCTTTTAGTCCTAGTTTTCTGAGTGTTTTTACCAGAAATGCATTTTAAACTTTGTCAAATGCTTTTTCTATATTAATTGATATGATTGTGTGGTTTTTCTTCTTTAATTTGCTAGTATGGTGGATTATACTGATTGATATTTGAGTGTTGAACCAGCTTTGTATCCCTGGAATAAACTGCAGTTGGTCATGATGAATAATTCTTTTTTCTATATTGCTGAGTTCTATATGCTATTATTTTGTTAAGGATTTTTGTATCTATATTCATGAGGGATATTGGTCTGCAGTTATCTTGTTTTTGTTTGGTTTTGATATCAAGGTAATACTGGCTTCATAAAATGAATTGGGAACTGTTCCCTCTTTTTTTATTTTTTGGAGGAGATTGTGTAGGATTGCTGTGTTAATCCTTCTTTAAACATTGGGTAGATGAAGTTTCTCATAGAAACTTCTGGGTCTGAAGATTTATTTTTCGAGAGAGTTTTCAAAGTACAAGTTCAATTTCGTAATAGTTACAGGCCTACTCAAATAATCTATTTCATATTATATGTCTTGTACTTTTGCTTTTCTAGGAATTAGTCCATTTCAGTTATGCTGACAAATTTATATATATGCTGGCTTGTTAATTAAAGCCATGATTTTGATTCCTCCAGGGTCTTTAGTGGTATTCACTGCTTTATTCTTATTATTGGTAATTTGTGTCTTCTCCTATTCTTTCTTTTAAATCTTGCTGGAGATTTTTCAATTTTATTGATCTTTTTAAAGAACTCTCTTTATTTCATTTTTTTCCTCTATTATTTTGTGTTAAATTTACCATTTTCTGTCTATCCTTATGATATCCTTCCTTCTGCTTGCTTTTGACTATAGTTTGGTCCTTTTCTGGCTTGTTAGAATAGGAGCTGAGATGATTAACTTGAGACTGTTCCTCTTTTCTCTTGTATGGATTTTAATGCTATACATTTTCCTACTAGCACTGCTTTGGCCATGTTCAACATTTATGTATGTTACATTTTTATTTCATTTAGTTTAATTTTTTTATTTTTCTTGAGATTTTCTTTGTTTTGTTTCGGTTTTGGTGGCTGGCTGGTAAGGGGCTCTGATGAGACTTTCTTTTTGATTTATAGATTATTTAGAAGTTGTATAGTTTCCAGGTATTTGGATTTTTTTTTTCTTTTTGTCTTTCTATTATTGATTTCTGGTTGGATTCCATTGTGGTCAGAGAACACACTGTATATGATTTCCATTCTTTCTAATTTGTCAAGGTTTGTTTTATGGGCTCTGGATGTTACCTGTCTTTGTATATGTTCTGTGGGCATTGTAAAAGAATGTGTGTTCTGTTCCTGTTGGATGGAGTGTTCAGTTAGATCTATTGATTAGTGGTGGTGGTGTGGTATGTTCTTATATAGCCTTGCTAGTTTTTTTTTTTTTTTAACCTAGTTCTGTTAACTGTTGAGAGAGAGAATGTTGAAGTTTCCAACTCTAATTGTGGGTTTGTGTCTTTCTTCTTTTAGTTCTATCAGTTTTGCTTCACATATTTTGTAGCTTTGTTGTTTGTTGTATAGACATTTAGAATTGCTGTGTCTTCTTGGTGGATTGATCCTTTTATAATTATATCATGCTCCTCTCTGTCTCTGATAATTTTCTTTGCTCTGAATTTATTTTATCTGATATTAGTATAGTCACTCCTGTCTTCTTTTGGTTAATGTTTTCATGATGTCTTTTCCTATACTTTTACTTTCATTCTGCCTATATAATTATGATTTAAGTGAGTTTCTTGTAGACAACATGTTATTTAATTCATTCTGCCGATCTTTGTCTTTCAGTTGGTATGTTTAGGCTGTTTACATTTAATATAATTATGGACATGTCTAGGATGTCTGTCATTTTATTTATTTTTTGTTCTTTCTGTTTTTTATTTCTCAGTTTTATTTTTCTTGCATTCCTATGGGTTAGTTGAACTTTTTTAAGAATTCCATTGTGATTTATCTATAATGTTTTTGTGTGTATCTCTTTCTATAGCTATTTTAGTGGTGGCTTCAGATATTACATGATATATACATAACTTGTCACAATCTACTGGTGTCATTTTCCCAATCGAATGATATCCTCCTACCTTTATGACCCTTCACCCTCCTCTGATTACAATATGATTGTATTAAATATTTCCTCTACTACATTTAGAACCATGTCAGACCATGTTATAAGTGTTTCTTTGATCATCAAACATAATTTAGAAAACTCAAAGGGAGAAAGAAAGTCTGTTGTATTTAGCCATATTTTTGCTCACCCTGTTCTTCCTTCCTTCCTGATATTCCATGTTTCCTCTTTTTATTATTTTTGTTTGTTTGTTTTGGATAACTTTCTTTAGGAAGTCTTTAAAGTAAACCTGCTGATGACAAATTCTGGTAATTTTTCTGTGTCTGAGATTGTCTTAATTTTCTCTGTATTCCTAAAGGATATTTGCACCACATATAGGGTTCTAGGTTGGCAGTTCTTTTCTTTCAATACTTGAAAAATGGTGCTGCTCTTCCTTCTGGTCTCCAGGTTTTTCATTAGAAATTTACTGTTATTCTAATTGTTTTCCCCTGTTGTTATAAAATCATTTCTCTCTCCCTGCTTTTAAGAATTGTCTTTACTCATGCAGTTGGAGCATGATGCTGATAATACTGAGGTCAAGGATTCAGATCCTTTTACCAGCTAGCCACCAATAAATAAATAAACAAGTAATAAAAGAAAGGGAAAAAAGAATTGTCTTTAGTGTTCAGAAGTTTGACTATGATGAATATTGATGAGGATTTTTCTTGTGTTTATCCCTTTTGGAGTTTGCTCTGGTTTTTAAATATGTAGATTTGTGTCTTTTGCCACATTCAAGAAGTTTTCAGCCATTATTTCTTTGAGTATTTTTTTAACCTACCTTCTTTTTCTTCTTTTGGGACTCTGATGGCATATTTGGTCTTTTGTTATAGTCCCACAGGTCCCTGAGGCTTCTTTTGTTTGTTGGTTTATTTGGTTTATTTTTGCTGTTCAGATAGCAAAGTTTCTATTGTGCTTGTTTTCAGTTCACTGATTCTTTCCTCTGTCTCCTCCATGCTGCTGTTGAACCCATTCACTGAGTTTTTTTATTTAGATTATCGTATTTTTCAGCTCTGAAACTTTCACTTGTTTCTTCCTTATATATTCTATTTTTTTCTCAGACTTCTTATTTTTTCATTTATTTCAAGCATGTTTATAATTATTCTTTAAAGTGTTTTTATAATGAATGCTTTTAAATCTTTGACAGATAATTCTAATTAGCATCTATTATTGATTGTTTTTTCTTCAGTTTGAGTTTTTTCTACTTCTTGGTATGATGAGTAATTTTTTACTGAAATCTGAACATTGTGGGTGTTATATTATGAGACTCTGGATCTCATTTAAACTTTGTCCTCTGGCTGGATTTTTCTGATAGCACTCCAGTAGGGGAAGTGGGAGTGCTACTTTGTTCCTGCCAAGTCAGGGGAGAAGTCCAGATTCCCCACTTAGCCTTCATTGACCCCTTGAGGAGGGAGGTGCTTCTTGCTCTTACGGGGTGGGAGTGAGAATTCTAGCTTTCAACTGGGCCTCCACTGATACCTCCCTGGCTGGTCAGATAGAAGTGGCTGGTTCTCCCTACTTGGCTCCCATTGATACTATGGAAGACAGGGCTTTGCTACTTCTGGACAGTGGCAAAAGTCCTGACTGTCAGTTAGGCCTCCTGTGACACCACCCCAGTGGGGAGGGGAGGGATACTTCATTACCACTGGGTGATGTCCAGGCTACTGCCACTGCAGCCGGGGAGGATGGGCTTCATCACTGCCCAGCAGTGATTGTTGTCCCTGCTCCCTACTCAACCATCTCTGACACTCCCACACTGATGAGGGGTTGAGGGTTGGGTGCTTTATTACAGCCTGGCAGGGGAAGAAGTCTAAGCTCCCTGCTCAGCTTTTGCTGGTGTGGGTGGAGTAGGACTACAGTTTTTTTCTGTGGTGTTTGGCTGCAGTGAATGGTTATTACCTAAAAGTTTTCTGTCTTCCTAGGCTGCCTCTTTATTAGTGCTTTGGCTGCAGAGACCAGGCTTTCGTTGGGGCTTGTTTTGTCTGTGCCTATCGGTGATTTAGGTTGCTGGTTTCTCAAGTTCCAAGTCTGGGAAACGTGAAGCAAAGCATCCTCACCATGTCATTCCTTGGGTCAGGAGGTTTCTAGCTGGTATGGCATCTCTCTCCTTTTCAGAGTCTTATGTTTGTCTTATATATATTGTCCTGGGTGTTTGGTTGTATTAGTGAAAGGAATTGCTAAATATGTTCACTTCATCTTCGTGGAAGCAGAAGTTCTATTACTTGTTTTTAAATTTTGTTTTTCTTAAATATATCATATCTACATTACAGTGTTCAATAATTCTAGTAGTCCAAGTCCCTTTGGGTTCTTAATGTTTCGGTTCTTCTTTCTTTCTCTGTACTCTTAAATCTTGATGATTTGTTTTCACGTTAATTTGTGGTATATGTGTATGTGAGTGTTTGTGTGAGAATAGTTGTACATATGTGTGAGATATCTCACTGATTGAACCTTATCAGTGAGAATACACAGGCCATAAATTAGGAATGCTTTGCTCCAAAGAGGATTTGCATTCTCATTTGATGTGAGGCAGGGGGCATTCATGGGTTGAGACCCCATCCACGTTCTTTTCCTGAATGTGGAAATCTCAGGTTCAAGCCCCCACTTTCTGGTGATCCTAACTCTTTGTTGGTTGCCAGACCTTGCTGAGGGTATTTGCATTAGTTGCCCAGATTCACTACTGTCTCTGTTTTTTTTCTTTATTGATCTCTTCTCAGATTTCTGCTACTTTCACTTGCTTGTTTTGGGGACACCAAGGAGTATAGGTGTGGGAAACCTTCTTAACTCTTCAGAGTATCTTGTTTGCTGTGTTTGCAGGTGTGCTGGTGACTTAAGGTTCCTGGTAAATTTCATTATTGTCTACGTATTTTCTTGTTAGGAGTTTCTGCTACTAATGTCTCTGTTTCTCTAGTGTTGCTATAAGTGAAGAGAGTGGGGAGTAATTATGAGACTATGTTTTTAGTTTTCTTACTGCTGTGTTTCTCAATTTTCTCTTTAGGGCAGAAAAGACTGAAGTTCTGAGTGAAGACCTTCTTCAGGTAAGGTTGTCATGGACCCTTACTAGTTCACAGACACCAAAGATGTTTTCCCTTTTAAAAGTAAGACATTCCCAGTGCTGTTTAAACTCTTCAGCTGATCCGCATACCAACTGTTTAGAGATGCAACCTTTTGTCTTTTATGACAGTACTTTGCATGTTGAATACTGGTTTAGGGGAGATTTTTCAGGAGAGATTTAAAGTTATCTCACTACATGGTTAGCAGCAGAGTCCCAGAGTCTGTGATTGCTCCCCCTCCACTTTTCCAGCATTGGATGTTGTCTCCCCAGAAGTCCTTGTCTCATGGAAACACAGGTCATGATTGTCCAGACCGACAACCCTCTTCTACTGACCTTGCCCTCACCTAATGGCATCACACACTGTTCTGTCTGCAGGTGGAGAAGCGCCTGGAGCTGGTGAAGCAGGTGTCCCACAGCACGCACAAGAAGCTCACCGCATGTCTGCAGGGCCAGCAAGGGGCAGAGGCCGACAAGCGCTCTGTAAGTGCCCTCCCAGCCCCAGGCAGCCCACAGAGGACAGGGATCTCACTCCCAGGGCCCTCTTTGGTGCACCTGTTTGTATGGCCACATATGTGCCTGAGAATTGACCGAGCAGCCCTAGCTGCTTGTTTCTGCAGAGTGACAAGCCTTTCCATTGTTCTGGCTCTTTAGCCCCACCTGAGTCATCCCCCCGCCTGAAGCATTCCCTGCCTTCCCCAGGCAAGGTGAGGTTCTTTTCCTGGTTCTCCCCAAAGTGGGGCAACCAGGAGGACAGCAGGGGCATGCTTGAGATCCCACCTCTAGAGGAGCTTTATCCTTGATGAATATCTACCCCTGACTCAGCTCATTCATGCATTTCATTTGCCTCAATCGTATCTTAAGATCCCATGACAAAAATTATATGGTGGTTTTAGAGGTTATAAGTGACTTATAAAGGCCCTTGAGAATTGTTTTTGCTATAATGAGACAATAAATAGAGCCTGCTAAATAAAGTTACTCTAATGTCTTTGAATATAACCTCCGCTAGTAATGAGGGGCATTGTATGGTGTGATTCCATTTAACAGTCCTTGGTGTAAACAGTCTTTGCAGGCTTTCCTCCTCTTGACCTCCCACCCCCTCAACTCCACCAAAGATGGAAAGATATTCTTAGACATTCACTTGGCTTTGTTACAAGGGATATGCAATCTAGGAGGTTTTCATCTTCCTCCCTTCAGTTTACAATCTGCATGTTTGGTATCTTTTGGATTTGTTTTGACCTGGAGTCATGGTTGACATCTGCTTCCCCATGGTCTCCCTGGTCCCCTTCAGCTTATGTTGGCCTCACCTCTGTTGACTGTTATGTAATGCACCCCAATTCTTCCTCCCACCTCCTGCTGCAGTGCAAAACCACGCTCTGCTGGCTTGTTCAGTCATTCCTTTTACTCTCCCCAGCCCTGGTTTCTTCCTTCTTAACATTCCCAGCAGGAGTCACTTGTGTGCGTATAAATAAAACCTTCACAGCTCTGGAAAATATCTATGGAAATATTCTGCATGTATCAGGAATTTCAGCAAGGGAAACCTGAACAGTCTAAAGGGAGAGTTTGCAAAATTGCTTTGGACATGAAACCTTTTTATGAAACCAGTATCTAACAAGGGACTCCAGGAACTGTTCTGGGGTGGCCGTGGGGGTCTGGGCCAGGCCTGCCTTTGACCCATCTCCCTTCTTTTGCTGCAAGAAGCACGGTTTTTAAAATAACAGGTTCAAAGGACAGTACATTTTGGTATTAAGAGTAGCATTTAATGTTACCACCAGAGTCTTGAAACGAGCCTTTGGTGTTGGTAGGTGGATTATGTACTAGTATTATTTTTCTGGGATAAGACAAAGTTA
>NW_007739736.1:17105-17986 GCF_000696425.1 Galeopterus variegatus
CCTTTGGTGTTGGTAGGTGGATTATGTACTAGTATTATTTTTCTGGGATAAGACAAAGTTACCTAGATTTGTGGAGTTTTCACTGGATTGAGAGTCTTGCAAATACTGTCAATTAGGATGTATTTGGCTCCCTGAGTGTTCTAAAATTTAGCCTAGTCACAGACAATTTGAGGTATGGCAAGCCCAACAGATCAGGAAATGACTGCCATTGGTAGTGTGTTACTCCAAGAGGAGGGGCACATCATGGTATGCAGGGCCCCATGGGGAAGCTCCTGGTTTGATCAGGAGGCCAAGGGGGAGGGGGAACTGTGGGCAGGAGCCATGGTTGTGGTTTCTGTGGGAAGGAATGGCTGAGGCAGGGTAAGCAGGTTTACTGTTGGCTGGTTTGAATCATTTCGGCAAGTTCTGAGGCATAAGGGTGGTCCCTAATTGTCTGGTACTTGACCTCCCCAATGTGGGGACTAGGGCAGGTGGATAGTGGCCTGGAGTTTAAGAGCCTGATAAAGGAGGTTGTTGAGGTGTGGGCTCTAGGTTGGTTGGTTTACATGTTCTGGCCAGTTGTTTACTATCTCTTAAGAATTGCCTAACTCTGGTAGGGGCAGTCCCTCCAGGGTCAGCAAAGCCCCAAGATGTTAAGGCATCCCTGAATATAGAAAATAAAAGACAGGTTAATATACCAATTAATAGCAACTTCAGCAGAAAAGCACTTACCGTCACACTTAACACGACACCTGCGTTAGCCAGTCCCAAGGTTTTTTCAGTAGCTTTGGGTCAGCATCTCTGTGATGCTCACGCCTCCACTTATAGTCATAATGTGGCACTGTGGTGCCTGGCTTTGTATCTTCACATAGCCATGTCACAGGCAGGAAGTATGAGGGTGG
>NW_007739736.1:17996-19631 GCF_000696425.1 Galeopterus variegatus
CTGTGGTGCCTGGCTTTGTATCTTCACATAGCCATGTCACAGGCAGGAAGTATGAGGGTGGGGAGAGCATGAATTATCTTTGCATGCTTTTTTTTTGTTTTTATCAGGGAGAAAAAAAAATCTGTTCCAGGATGTTTTATGTTTCTCTAGCTGCAAGGGAGGCTGAGAAGGTGAATATGTATCAGAGAGAAATGGATTTACATGACTGGTTGTGATTCACCTGCTGGACCACACGCTATCCAACTTCTCTTAGCAGGGAAGACATGGAGTGGCTGTTGTCAGCTACAGCCACATGTGTGCAACGATAAACATGAAACTAGGAACCTGTTTACTTGACACAGAAGAAGTCTGCAGTGGAAGTAGGCACTGAAGCTCGTACAGATGGGGGTTTTTGCTGCAGAGATTTATCAATGATTTATTGGGCTGACAGGTCTTTCCTTATCATCATATAAATGAACAAATAGTCCTTAAGTCATAGCACCATTTAAAATATGTAACAACGACAGACCTGTGGGGAAAAAATTTCTAAGGCCTAGACTCAAATTTTTTCAGTTTTATTTGTAAAGTAACACATCAGGAGATTTAAAAGGAAACATGACACTTATGAATTGCCTCAAATACTGAAATATGTGCCCGGTTCTTTGTGAAGAGCAGGCAGGGAACCTGTTGAGATATGAGGAACAGGTGAAAAGGAAAAAGGATGAAAAGAGGGAAACTAGAAAATGTAAAAGGGATCAGGAAAAGGGCAGTGAAGGAATGAGTGAATAGCACTGGGCAGGGAGGCTGGGTGTTGGGAACGGGGCTGGGTGTATGAGCGCTGGGTGGTGGAATCTCGGCACCAGCAGACTCTGTGGTGCGCATGCGGTAGTCTGTGTGTTATCTGTGCACGTCAGGTGTCACTTTTTGCCACTTCTCCTTTAACAATCTCCTTAGCTATTTAGCATGTAGTGATGGTTTCTACCACTTCAACTTCTATCTCACACCTTTAACAATTTGGCCCTAGGGCTGGCCAGTTAGTTCAGCTGGTTAGAGCACAGCCTTGTAACATGAAGGTCATGGGTTCGGACCTCTGTACTGGCCAGGTGCCAAAAACATAAATAAAAGTTTGGCCCTGAAAGCTGTGACTGGCTGCCAGCTGGGAGTGGGCACAAAACTGGGGGGGTTTTGCTACTATCTCAGGGAGCAGAGAGAGCATTGTTGTCCTCCAGGTAATGAGTTAAATTGGACTCCTTGAGTGGAATTGAGAATAGAAAGGATATGAATTACTTTTCCATTTTGCCTTCTTTCCAGGCTCATAGCTGGGTAGTTCATAGATTTTTTTTTTAATTAAAAATGGTTTTAAAAAAATCATTTTAACATTTGTACATATTTCTGGGGTACAGTGTGTTGTTTCAAAACATGCAAGTACTACCCAATGATTTTCTTGGAGTAGTTTTGTAATCCACCATTTCTCTTCCCCCAGTTCATAGATTTTTAAGATGCTCAATATAATGAAGGTGTTTAATTTTTTGAAGTCGCCACGTTTTTCATATGGAAGTCACATCCAACAAATAAACTGCTAGTGTGTGCAATGTGTGTTTCTCCACTTTATTCAAGAAATGCTTAGAAAGTACCAACTCTGCCATGCAAGGCAGC
>NW_007739736.1:20480-34360 GCF_000696425.1 Galeopterus variegatus
ATGCTTCTAGGATGGGAGGCAACATGTGCCATGTTCCCAGAGACAGGACAGAGTTTGGCATTATCAGAAACATAAAGGTGGCCAGAGTGACCAGACTGTAGAGAATGAGGAAAGAGGCATGAGATGGGACTGCAGGGTACCGGGTCACACCTTGTAGGCCATGGTAAGGATGTGGACTTGACCCCTAAGAGCAGTGGAAAGCCCACGTTTTAGTAGGGAGGCACGTGATTTGATCTGTTGATGATTATGGGACTAAGGGATTAGTGGGGTGAGGGCTGTGGAGAAGTGAGGAGGCAAATATAGGACAGTCTAGGAGAGATGGATGGGGACAGTGAAGACAGAGAGAAGCCAGCGTCCGTTGTAGATTTTGGGGGTAGAGCCTTCAGCACTTGGTAATCAAATGGATGTGGGGGTGTGAGGAGGGGAGGGCAGTTTCCTGGTCTCTGGCTTGAGTGACTCTTGAATCCATGGGAATTGTTGAGATCACCTAGGGAGGAAATACAGGGTAAGAAGACACACGGCCCTGTGTCAGAAACCCCAGGAACTGCAGCATTTCAAGCTTTTTCAGGAGGAGGATTTGGTGAAGAAAGCAGAAAATGGTACTGTAAATCCACCCACATGCTCATGTCTCCGGACATCGTCCTTCATTCTTCCCTTTCCACACCGCTTGCATCCAGGCTTTCAGTAAGTCCTGCTGGCTCCTCCTCCAAAGAAATTCCATTTTGCTTCAACATTTACCACCCTCGACCGAGCAACCATCTTCTCATCCCACACACAGCGGTTCCTATCAGGTCTTCCCCTCCCACCCACTCCTTCATAGTCCAGTTTCTACGACCGCTGCAGTGAGTGCTTACAATGCAAATCGGATGAGGTTGCTCTGCTGCCTAAATGTCACCAGAGGATTCCATTGTGGAATAAAATCCAAGCCCCTTACTGTGGCCCTTGGACCCTAATGAGATGTCTTCCCCCTGCACCTCTGAGCTCAGCTCCTGCCCCCTCCCTGTCAGCCGTCATTCTCCAGCTGTGCTGACCTGTCACTGTGTACTTCTGGCTCATCTCTGTCCTGGAGCTGTGGCACCTGCTCTGCCCTCCATGTGGAATTCTCTTACCCAGCATTTCAGGCCAGCGACTTCTTGTCGTTTGGTTCCCAGCTCAGATGTCACCCTCCCAGGGAGGCTTTCCCTGACCCCCGGTGTGCTCCCTCCCCTCCTCTCCCCTCCAGTGCCATCACACTATTTTGTTTCTTTCATAGCGCATATTATTATCTGAAATCACTGTGAGTATTCATTTCCATCTCTCATATGCGAGCTCCATGGAGCAGGGATCTTGTCTCTCTGGCAGCTGTAGTCTCAGTGCCTACCACAGGGCCTGCCCCATGAGAGGCAATGATAAAAATAGATTTGTGTCATGAATGGATGGTGCACAAGTATTTTTGGCATAGAACCTGCCTGACATGAGCATGCCAATTTGAGTCCTTCCTATTCTGTAACGGATAATTTAGCATGATGGTTCAGAGGTTAAGCTCTGCAATTAGACTACCCATGGGTAAAGCCTGGATCTACTGCTTCCTAATTTTGCCTGACCTTGGGCAAGTTAATTACCTCATAAGCCTTAGTTTCTTCATTTGGAAAGTGGTAGTAACAGTAATGGTTTCCTACCAAGTAGGGTTGTTTGAGAGTTCAAGGAGGTAATGTGTATAAATGCCTAGCACAGTGCTTAACTTAATATTTAAGTGGTGAGTATCACCTCACCATTAGGTTGTATAGTTCTCATTGAGAACTACTGAGCCCTGAGCATCAGGCCTGGGCTGTGTCTTTTGGGAGCACAGAAAAGCTAGTTGTCTGGGCTTGGAATTGAGGACAGTAGACCTCAGTGTTCACAGAGAAGGGATATGAGGTAGAGGGAGAGAGAGAGTGTGTGTGTGTTTGGGGAACAGGATGGGTATTAGAGTGAGACTTTTTGTCTTTGAGTCATCCTACAAACTGTGTTGCTTGTGCCCAAGATAATTTTAGAGAGAACAAGTCATCTCAGATGTGGTAGACTGACTCAACCCTGGGACTTTCTGTTTTTCTTTCCCTTTATTCTTAAGGTTCTGTCTGAACTCTGGAACAAGGGAGAAGTTTATTTTAATCGCTTCTCTTTGACCTTGAAAATCACTGGCCAGCATGAAGTTTACTAAGATCTTTTTAAACTGGGCAATAATATTCACTGAAGATCAGGACTAGTTCTCTCAGCATGGACCCTTGGCAGCGAAGGGAAATAAATTCCAGCAGCTTTACTAGATCTTTGGGTAATTTAATTCTTCTGAGACTGGGTGTCCTTAAACATGAACTGGGGGTGAGCCAAGTGTCGGGGAGACAGCAAAGAATACCTTAGGGCAGACAGTCATCAGGTTGTGTGAGATTGCTACAACACGTAGCATCTCTTGAGCCCTCAGTTTCCCCTTCATCTCAGAGAATTTCCTTAGAATAGAAATAACTGGAAGTCCTTTTGGGTTGTAGTCTAGTAATTTCTCACCTACTGTCTTTGTGAATTGCCCCATCCCCTTTTGACATGAAGATGTACCACCTCTGTCCATTTCTTCCTTCCTCTTGTCACTGGATGGCTTCCTTCTAATTTCTGATTCTTAAAGCATCTGTGCAAACAAAAACTCATCATTAATTTCCACTGACTTTTACCCACTTACCCCTTCTCCCTCCACCCTTGGAATCCAAGCATCTCCCCTGGAATTACAGTTCCCCATCAGTAGAAGACCTGAGTAAATACGTTTTGCCATCTTCATTCAATGATCTATGCAGCCATTAAAAAAAAAAAAAGAGCAGGGCAGATCATCTGTCTATGTATATAATGATAGGAAATGATATGAAAGCTATCTCTATGTAGAAAGGAAAGCTAGGCAGAGAGTGGTGGATATAATAGGCTAACATTTGTGGGGGAAAATATCCAGTTAAAATGGACACACGCATACATATGTATAATTGGATCTGCTTAGAATATTTATGGAATGATACACAAGACTTATCACTATAGTGGTCTCTGGTTCAGGAGCTAAGTGGTTGAGGAACAAAGGTGGGAGGGAGATGTTTTGCTGTAAATCCTCTAGTACCTATTACTTGTGTACCCTACACATATGTTTCCTAAAAGTCAACTCATTCATTTGAGATAGATAGATATGATAAAGAGAAAAAGGTAAAAACCTTGAGAATTAAAAAGCAATTGAAACAGGAATAATTTTCCCATTTCGTGGTACTTTGACACTTCATGCCATACTCTTTGCTACCTAAGAACATCTCAGAATCATCAGTGAGGGTGTAAAGTGATTAGAAATGAGAAAATGACATTGCTGACCTGGTTCAGGAGCAGGGCACCTCCAGCCATGTCACTTCAAACTGTGTTTTCTGATCTGCGTTTTGCAGAACGGACTCGTGGCTGTCCCCTCACCTCGGTCCCTCCAGGACACTGCTCAGCCTTGTGGTACTCCAGTGGCTGTTCTTGTTATGTTGATGTTGACCTTCTCTTCTTTGGTCACCCCCAGGCAGTTTTCTTCTCAAATCACTGACAGGATTAATCAGACCAGTCTTTCTCCATATTTGTAAAAACTCTACTCACCTTCAGGAAATTACATTTCTCCATAAATGTCAACTCCTGTGCTATTAGAAATCCCCTTTATTATAGGCAAGAACCTCTCTGACTTCATTGTCAAATTTTTAAGGCATCAGAAAGCTGAAGTCTTCCCCTGAAGGTAGGTTGTGGAACTGTGATTCTATCACAAACCAAAATGGTCTTTTTATGTGAGCTGACCAGTACCATGACTGTATGATCTGACATTTGGAGTGCAGCATCTTCATTGATTGGTTATTGGTATATTTTAGGAACTTGCAAATTAAATCTGGTTTCTCAGCCTTGGCACAATTGACATTGTAAGCCCTAGTGATTCTTTGTTGTAAGAGACCGTTCTGTGCATTGTAGGATGTTTAGCATCATTCCTGGCCTCTATCCCGTAGATGTCAGTAGCATTTCCACATTGTGACAACCAAAAGTGTCTCCAGATATTGCCAGATGTCCCCAGGAGCACAAAATCACTCCCGGTTGAGAACCAGTACCTTACGCTATGCCCTGTGTGTGAGGCTACAGCCAGAATATTAT
The DNA here is from genome assembly GCF_000696425.1 of Galeopterus variegatus. Lineage (NCBI taxonomy): Eukaryota > Metazoa > Chordata > Mammalia > Dermoptera > Cynocephalidae > Galeopterus > Galeopterus variegatus. Next base: position 24,627 of record NW_007739736.1, read on the forward strand.
GCCTGCCTCTGTGAAAAACGCATTCTGTTTCTCTGCACTCACACGGCAATTCTGCAACCACATGTGGGGGCAGGAGAAGAGCTCCCCATACTCTAAGCAGTTCTCTAACTCTCCAAACACCAGCTGGGTGTCCCGCAGTTTAATTCAATTCTGACACTATCTGTCTACCTGGAGTTAGCATCAAATCCCACACATTAAGGGTACATGTTTTTGTTTGAACATCTGTTTTCAGTTATTTTGGGTACAAACCCAGGAGTGGCATTGCTGTGCCGTATGATAATTCCATCTGACTTATTGAGATACTGCTAAACTTTTTCACAGCACTTCACCATTTTAAATTTCCACCAGCAGTGCATGAGGGTTCATTTCTCCACATGCTCACCAATACTTACGTTGGTTTGTTTTGTTTTTTCGCTAGTAAGTGTGAAGTGGTGTCTCCTTGTGGCCTTGATTTGGGTTTCCCTAATGACTAATGAGGTTAAGCATTTTTTGCATGTGCATGTTGGCTGTTTGTCTATCTTCTTTGGAATGCCCTTCATCTACGTGCTTCCTCTCTTAGCAGTGTAATTTTGAGTGAATGCTTTTCTCTCTCTCTCTTTTTTTTTTTTTTTTTTACCATAATCTGCCTTGTTTGTAAAATGGGGCTAATACACTCTTCAAGAGAGAGATTGGTTTTTGGAAATAAATGCATTGCTCAAATCTTTGTTAACATAATTTTGAAATTTTCTCTTTTTTATCTTCATGCTATTGTCCTTTATTTTATAATGCAGAATGTATACATTAGGCTTATGTTGTAAAGTGGCAAATTTAATTTAGTTTTAATTCTCTGAATTTTGACATCTCCAAGTCTAAGCCATCATTGTATACTGTGAATTTTTAGATTTAAATATATTTTAAAGTTAGTTTATTTCTTAGCTAATTTAACCCTTAGGCAAGTGTTTGACTTTTTGATATTTTAGAGTAAGTGGGTGAATGTGGAAAGTAGTTTTCATTACTCTATTTGTTTCCCTTTCAGAAAAAGTTGCCTTTGACAACACTGGCTCAGTGTTTGATGGAGGGGTCAGCTATCCTGGGAGATGACACACTTCTTGGGTAAGCCAAATCTAGGAAAGTCCCCAGCCACAAAAAGGGGATTATCAGTCCTCAGGGAAGCACTGAGGACACTTGAATTCTGGCTCAGGACTTGAGTGGGGAAGAAGAAAATGTTACCAGTGAGAAATCAAAACCCTCCACTCCAAAGTTCCATTGTCTGTGCAGCCAGACAAGTCCCAAGTGGAGAAATTAACATAAAATTGGCGAAGGAAGATTGAAATCCCTAGGGCTCCAGCAGAAGCAAATACACAACCTCTCAATGTCAGAAGTCATCACTTGTGAGATTTCCCAGAAGAACACCCCTTGCTGATTTTGAGCTTACCATAAAACAAACTAAAAATAGAATTCTGATGAGAGAGCATCAGCAGACACAGTCAGTCTGAGAATCTGTAACCTGAGGTCTAAAAACAATAGAGCAGTATGAAAGAAAATATCAAAGAGTGGTTTTAAATGAAATTAAAAAATTAATGACAATAAATTTTTGACAAAAGAATCAAACAATATGAAAAAAGAATGGGCAAAATTGAAGCAAAACCAAATAGGACTTTTAAAAGTAAAAATTGTACAGAAAATTAAAAAACTTAGTTGAAGTGCACTGGAGATTGTGCTCAAAGAGAGAACTGGCGAACCTGAAAACAGATCTGGAGCTGCCATGTAGAATGTGCAGTGTGCAGTACACGCAATAAGGGTGTGGCGTTATTATACTGGGAGACATGGGACAGCATGCTGGTGTGTGACACTCTGTCTAGTGGGAGCTCCTGAAGAAGAAAACAGGAGGAAGGAGAAGTTTGTAGGTGATGTTTTCTCTTCCAGGTTTGAAGAAAAACATAAGTCTTTAGATTTAAGAAGCTTAAGAAGTTCTAATTGAGATCAACAAAAAATCCATCCCTAGACATAGTGTAATAAAACTACAAGTTATCAACAGGAAAGAGAGAAATTTGAAAACAACCAGAGGAAAAAAAAGATAATTACCTAAAAAGAGCAGTTAAACTGATAACAAGCTATTTATTCATCAGCCAAATAAATACCAGGAGATAATAGAGGAATATCTTTAAGTATTGAGCAAAAATACAGGAAACCTAGAATTCTGTGATCAACTAAATCATTGTTCAAGAATAAGAGGGAAATAAAGATAAGTTACTACTTGCATATTCTCACTGAAAGGTCTAGTGAAGCCTGTGTGAAATAGATTATGTCCAGAAGAAAGACGTGCAGGTAGCAAGGTAGAATAAAAACATTAGTTCATGTATGTAGGGGAGTGAAAAAAAAATCTTTGTCCTGCTAACTGTATGAGGTTCATTGGCTGAGGCCCTGCTAATTAGATGGACTAAAGACAGATTAACTAGAGAAAAGTAGAGAAAAGCATACAAATTTTATCAACATATGCAGCATATGCACATGGGAGCACTTGGTCATGAGTAACCCAGAGGAGTTTGTAAAGCACCTTAACAAAAACATAGTAATTTTTAGAGAAGTAACAAGACAAAGGAAAAGGACTTAGAGTGTCTAGGGTGGCAGACTGTGGGAAAATGAATACGGGGGAGCTAATGGAAGATAAGGGCGAGTGAGTGAACTTTGTTATGTGGGTTCCTCTTATGCTGACTCTGGGCTGATAAGGGTCTACAGTTGCCTCTGGTGATGGGCATCTGTCCTTCCTGGTAGAGAGGGGAAAGGGGACACCTTTAGGGGACACCTTTACAAATTTATGTCCTGCTTTTAGGCAGCTAGGGAGAGGGTGGACAAGAGTTTTTGTGTCTGCGTCTCAACTGCCTTTAGCTCAAAATAGTCCTCATGCAAAAGTGGCATATTTGGGGGAGATATTTTTGGGGAGAATCAATGTTATAAGATATTGTATTGTTTGAAAGGAGGATAAAGTTATTGATATTACATTTAAATTTAATGCCAAATGTGCATGTTAAAAAAGTAAAAGTAACTACAAAAAGAATAAAACCTAGAATGTATACAACTTCCAAACTAGTAAAAGGATGAAAAGGGAAATAAACAAACAAACAAAAAAACCCATAGAAGGGACTAAAAGCAAAAAGTAAGCAAAGGAAAAGCATAATAAATAGAAATAGAAAAGAAGGTGATAGCAATTACTGCATATAGATATGCAGCCATTAGAGATGTAAGTGGAATAAACTGTTTAAAGTATAGAGAATCTCAGGTGGATGAACATGAGATCTTGTGTGGAATTTCCAAGAGAAATTCCTAAAACAGTGACACAGCAAGGTTGGACGTAATGATGACAGACTGAAATACGTCTGCTTTGTCCCCTTCCAAAATCCGCTAAAATGATAGAAAAGGGATTTTTTTTTTCCCCTCAAAAGACATAAACTCACAAAGGCAGGAAAAACAGGAGAAAAGACAACAGCAGCATAATTTTGTGAGCTATAAAGCATATGAATGAATGGGAACTGACTTGGCAAGTCCTGGAAAGCTGACGCCCAAGCCAGAAGGGGGATATGCAGAGAGCTGATATAATTTGTACCGTGAAATACTTACAGTGCTCAGGAATTGGTGGCACCAGGGATCTCTGAAGTACTGGGTCTTTGGAGGGGAGGTGGGTGACTAAAATAATGAATGTGGGTTAAAAGCATTTCAAGCGCTACTTGGATCAATAAAACCTTATCCCTATCCACACCTCTAGGAGAGATTCATTCCCTGCACCCCCACCCCAGCGGAAGTCTAGAGCTTTATTCTCTTGAGGTTGTAAAACAGAGCATCTCTAGAGTGGGGCCTTGAGCACAGTGGAGTTAAGGGTACCATTCAGGAAAGAAGAGGATTAAGTGATCCAATGCATACCCGGTGCTGAGACTCCTTAGACTCCTTAGTCCCCCACCCACGTGGCCCCCAGGCCTTTCCCCTCCAGGCAGGGTAAATTAGATCAATGGAAACTCCCATTACTAGTGAAATTTTCACACATGGAAAAAGAGACTGCACACAATTATTTACTGCAGCACTGCATCTGATAGCCCAAAACTCTTGATGATGGGAAAGCTTAATAAATGGTGGTACATGTCGATCCTTGATCAATGCACGGGTTGGGGGTGCCAACCCCCCACTCAGTCAGAAATCCATATATTAAGTTATCAAAAATCAATATCAAAAGTTATCATATAACTTTTGACTGCCCCAGAACTTAACTACTTACAGCCTACTGTCGACCAGAAGCCTTACTGATAGTCGGTTAACACATACTTTATATTATGTATTATAATAAATTTAGCCAGAGAAAAGAAAATGTGGCCAATGGTGCCATGTACAGTCTATAAATGTTTGCGTGTGTAAGTTTTGATAAATTTTAACTTTTGTAACATTTGTATGTATTTTATGGTAGTAAATGGTAAAGTAGACTAACATCTACATATTTCTATACATTCATGACATGCCTGTTTCTTAATTTTATTTATTTCTGGGCTACGTGGTTCATCTGCGAGTTTTATCAAATTGTCACACATCTCCAAAAGATTTTCTAATATATTTATTGAAAAAAATCTACCTATATAAGTGGACCTGCGCAGTTCAAACTTGTGTGTTCAAGGGTCAACTGTATATTCTTAGAATGGGATTCCGTGTAGTGGATCTAACTCTGCATGTATCAGCGTGGATAAGCCCCAAACATAATGATAATGCAAATAGTATAACCATATGTTCAGTGTAAAACCGTTGTTGCAAATGTTTTTAACTAAGCAAAGAAATTGTATTATATATTGCATGTGAATACATACATATGAATAAAAGTGTAAAATTATGGACAGGAGAGGAGTATATACATTGACTTCAGAATAAGAGCTCTCCTCTTACTTTGCTGATTTGCAAAAACATTTTACATGAATTTCAGTTAACACGGTACCATGCAAAGGGAGTATGGGCTGTTTCCCACTCCCTTTGGGGAATTGACATCTTTGAAATAGTGTGTCCTCTCATCTAGGAAGATGACCACTCAGGTCTTCTGTCATTTGTCATCATTAACCAACTTTTCAATGGTTTTTCCTACTTTTTCCATTGGATAATTGTCCACCCATCCTGTAATAAGTAAGTTTTCATGGCATAGGAGTAAGCGTTTTCTTTCTATTAGGACCTATTAAAATTGAATTTTGGGTATGTGTTTGAAGGTATTGGTTTGTTAAAGGATCGATTTTAGCTAGTTTTTCCAGTGCTCCCAGGGGAGATAGAAGCATCCAGCTCTTTTTAGGCTTGTGATTTTTGGCATGTGTGAGTCTGTTTTTTCCACATCTCTTGTGTTTCTCCACCTGTCCTCTTTGGCCCTAAGCACGCTGTGAATACTCAGCACCATTTGGAAGAATTGACCATTTCAGAAATGAAATGCTGACTCCTGAAAGTTTACTGAGCTGGGGATGGCGAGAGGTTCGCTCAGGTGAAATTCTGTCTTGGAGGGTGTTCAGTATGTTTTTCTCGTCCATTGCAGGAAGATGCTGAAACTCTGTGGGGAGACAGAGGACAAGCTGGCTCAGGAGCTGATACACTTTGAATTGCAGGTGGAGAGGGATGTGATTGAGCCCCTGTTTTTGCTGGCTGAGGTGAGCATCAGGAATGAGGCCAGGCCAGGGTGAGCAGGGGACACGAACAGGAGCCCCCTTGGTCATTCTGCTTCCAGCCTTATTATCCTTTCAGTACCTCACTCTACTCCCTGACATTGTTTTCACCAGGAATTATTACTATGCAACCATATGGTCAAGATCCCCAAATAGGGCAGCCCTTTGCCCACCTGTACTCTTCTGTGCTGGCATCCTACAGGTCCAGGTGCAAAGCCAGCAGCATTACCTTCTTCCCCACCCAGAGTCTTGAGTCCATCACCCTGTGTCCCCACCCATCTCAAGTCATCAGTGAAATGAACAGCAGACTCCCAGCCCTCCTTTACAAGGAGACTGAAGACTTGTGTCCAAGAGACTGTAAGGCCTCTTGTGGTTTATATTTATATAGGTCTCTTCTCTTTGGACTTTAAAGGACACTATATTATACTACTTTATTAAAGAGTTTTTATTTGCCTTGACCCCAGACCTCTCCCAATTGCCTTTTGATTGGTCATATAAAAGCTCTCCAGAGCTACCCTCTTGAACTCCCTGCAATGATGGAAATGTTCTACATCTGCACAGTTTGGTAGCCACTATGTGGTTATTGAGCACTGGAAATATGGTTAGTGTGACTCAGGAATTCAGGGTTTTTTAAAAACTTTTTTATTTAATTCAGTTTTCATTTAAATTTGGAATGACTTAGCCACACGTAGCCAGAGGCTACTGTATTAACAGCACCATCCTAGACCACATCTGGTTTCCTCTCTGTACCACCTCCAGCACCTACACATCCCCTGGCACTCTTTCTGGGACAGATGCATGGGTAAACAATTACTTACATGCCTAAAAGTATTCAAGGAGAAAATCCTAGGTATAGTGCTTTGCCATAGACCAGCTCTGGGCTTCTCAGATTCCGTCCTGCTGCAGGTCATCCCATAGTCTAGAGCATTCAGGAGAGGCCCATTGCTCTTCATCAGGGTGGTGTGGGGCTTGGTCCTAAGCCTGAAGCTAAACCAAGGAGCAAGTCTGACCCGGGTGCTGAGACTCACTTGGGGTGGCTCTATAAGTACCACGTGGCTCTCCAGCTTTGCCTCGGGCTCGAGGGTGGCTCAGGTTGCCTCCAGAGAGTTGCACGTCTCCTTCCTGCTAGAAGTTGCTACTCTCAGTGTATTACTCATGCGTGCTCAGAAGAGTGAACAGAAAGCACTTCATAGAACACTGGATTTTCCTCACGTTTTTTCTTTATATAAAAACCACAGCCTGAGATGATTTTGGTTCAATTTACGGCCAATTTTCCTTTTTAATTCTCACATCCTGCCCTACTTTTGCTGGGCCTAGAACCAAAATCATGCACTGGAATGTTCAGTGAAGTTATTTTTAGAAAGAAAAATATAAAAAGAGTATCTACATACAACCAATATGGAAGAACTCAGCCGAGAAAAGCCGTGGTGGCCGTGTTGATTCATTATTTACTTTGGAAAAAATCTCCCCTTATTTCTATAAATATAAAAATTTGCACCCTTTATTGCTATAAATATAAAATCTGTATCCTCACTGCATTCCTCATAGCAGCCCAGGTCTCCTGAGACCCACGCTCTTCATCCCTGAGCTGTGCGTTCTGAGTCTGGTCTGTGTGTCACATCTTAATGCCGGGCTTCCTCCATTTCTCCCCACTTTTGGCCCTTGTGGAAGTACAGAGAGAGGTGATTGAGCCCCTGTTTGATGGGGGGCCTGGCAAGTGTCCAGAGAAGCAACAAGAGAGTTTAGCTCAGGAAAAGGAATCAAGAATTTTATCTGATGTTGGTCAAAGGGTACAAAGTTTTGTTTATGCAAGATGAGTAAATTCTGAAGACCCAATGTAGTGACTAGTCAACAAGGCTGTGTTGTATACTTGAAATTTGCTAAGAGAGGAGATCATAAGTGTTCTCAGCACAAAAAGAAAATGGTAACTGTGAAAATGGTAACTATGTCAATCAGCTCGAGTGTGGTAATCATTTCACAATGTGTGCATATCAAAACATCACATTGTACACCTAAAACATGCACAATTTTTATGTGTCAATTATACCTCAATAAAGTGGAGGGAAGAAAGGATTTCATTTGAAAATAAGGATTGGGAGATCTCTAGCGAACTTCTTGGGTGACTGTCAATAGTTTTTAAAGAATTATTCTAAAGAATAGTTCTTAAATAATTTATCTTGAGGATCAGTTTGGTTGTGTCTTTTATCTCCTGTAACCACAGGTGGAAATCCCCAATATTCAAAAGCAGAGGAAACATTTAGCAAAGTTGGTGCTGGACATGGATTCTTCACGAACCAGGTAGAGTTTCTTTGCTTCCTTTTTGCTGCTTTAAAGGAACAGTGATTGTATTTGAGAGTGGGGGGTTGTGTGGGGTGGGTGGGTTTTCATCACCAAGTTGCACTTAACACCAACTACGTGCCAGGCACTGGAGGTAATAGCAGTGAACCAGAGGGACTGGGTCCCTGCACTCATGGAGGCTGCGGTCGAGTTTTGGAGATAGACACTAGGCAGGTGAACAAAGACGGTGATTTCAGGCAGCCATAGTCGTATAAAGAAAATAACACATGGTGATTTGGGAAGAGACTGAAGGAGAAAGGGAGCAATGACATTGGTAGGGGAAAACAGAGAAGCCTTTTTTGAGGCGGTATCACTTGATATGAGTCTTAAACAATGAGAAGGAGGTAGCCATGCAAAGATCTGGTGTAAACTGTCTGCAGCAGCAGGAATAGCAAATGCAGGGACCCTCAGTTGCAGTAGGCTTGGCATGTGCAAGGCACAGAAAGAAGCCTGGCCTGGCTGCGGTGGCAGGAACAACCGGAAGAGAAGTAGGAGATGAGATCCAAGAGGTAAGACAATGATGTGTCGCATCTGTGACAGGGGGAGAATTTCTAATTTCCTGCAGCTCCTGGTGTAGATTTCTCCTTTCTGCAGCCATTCTCTAAGCCTGAGACCCTTCCGACAGCAGTAAAGTTCCTACAGTGCTGTTTTTCTGTACCTGTCTCCCAAAGTCCACCAGAAAATCCCTGTGGTAGCAGGGGAGAGCCAGAGGCCCTGAGGTGACTGTGCTGTCACGTGGGGATTGTGCATATGTGCCCTTTATTTTTTACAGTGAGGTGTGTGTGTGTATGTGTGCACACTGAAAGAGAGTGCGCCCATGAATACTGATACAGAAGGAACCATTTGGTTCCACCTGAGGTCTTTTGTTAGTCAGTTTTAATAATCTTTGCATCTTGTTTCAATTTTCTTGAAATTAAAAAACAAAAACAATATGCTTGGGCAGAGAGATATAGGGTAAAGAGTCCTGCAGCAGGAGTCAGAAGGTCAGGTTCCAAGATCCAGCCAGGTCAGCTATGTTGTAGACCTGAGACCTCAGTCAAGTCACTTAATCTCCCAGAGTATTGGTTTCCCCACCAGTCCACAGGTAGTAACAACATTTGTGAGTTGGGCTGAGGTGGTTGTTCTGAATATCACATGAGAGCATGTATATTTCATCCCTTCTCTAGTGCTTCTCAAAAAGAAGCTGATACTATAACTAGTTGGTTCACTGGAATGCAGCATCTGGATAATAAAAGGTATAGGGCAGTCCCCCAAGACCAGAAATAAAACAGGTTAAATCAGAAGATAAACAAGAGTTTCTTTTATTAACTTAGTGTTTCCCAAACCTCAGTCCATCTAAGTGGTTTTTGCCATCTGTGCCTGTATGTAAGAGTTGATTGCTTTTTTTTTTTGGCAGCTTGCTGGTACAAAGTTGATTACTTTTTAAAGTAAATCTATTTTTAAAAGAAATCGTATAGCACCATCATTAATTAGAAATCAGTTCCCTTTGCTACAAATATTAGGTAAGCATAAAAGTGAGTGGTTGAAAGCAAAGTCGATGTTATTGAATTTTAGATCCTGTTGGCTGTGAAAGGCTGTCATCCCGAAACTAACATTCCTTTGTTAAAAAGGAAGAGGAGGAGGTGTTGGAGAGGTGTTAAAACTATTCTGACACCAATCTGAGGCTTACTTGGAGGAAAAGAGAAAAAAAAAATGGGGAGTATCGATTTACTGTTACTACTATGTTCCCGCATGCATAAAATTGCA
>NW_007739737.1:0-3460 GCF_000696425.1 Galeopterus variegatus
GAAAGAAAGAAAGAAAGAAAAAGTATGATGTAAATAAAGCCAGAATTTAAAAGGGAAACAGAGGATAAAGATTTGGAAAATTTTCAGCCTGGCCATGTGGTGGAGAAGCAAGCAGAGAGCAGAAGAGAAATGCAAGGGTGAAGGAGATAAACTGGCTACTAACGACATTAGCTTGGCAGTGAGGCAGCCAGATGCTAATAGCCAAAACAACAGGGGAAAAGTCCTGAAGACATTTCAGAAGTCTAGGAGGGTGCGCCTCCCATCACAGACCCTGAGGCCTAGAAGGACTGAGTTGTCCAGGAGGACAGACCTGGGGCACAGCTGCCCTCAGGAACCTACTCCCTGTATCCCAGCTGCTCTGGCTGGAGCCGCCCTGTGTCAAGCAGCCCCAAGTGTGGTTGGTGCAGCAGCTCTGGACAGCACAAGCTGAAAACCTTGGCATCTATGTGGTGTTAAGTCTGTAGGCCAGGAGAACATGAGACCTATGGATGCATGGCAGCCTCCACCTAGATATCATAGGATGGGTGGAAAAGCCTGGGGGCCCAGGCAGGGCCCCCACAGAGAGCCCCCTTGAAGGAAATGTTTAATAGAGGCAAGGCAGTGGGGCTGCCACCAGGACCCCAGAACTCCAGGGCCAGTAGTAAAATGCAATGCAGGCCTGAAAAAGCTGCAAGCACCAGTGCTGTCCACTGTGCTGCACCTGACAGAAATGTGGGAGTGAGGCTGCCTGATACTTTCAGTGCCCAGATGGCCCATTGTGCCCAGGATGCAGGAGTTGAAGTCAAAGAAGATTATTTTGGAGCTTTAAAACATAATGTCTGCCCTGCTGTGTTTTGGACTTGTTTGGTCCTATTTCTCCTTTCTTCTGGTCTATTCCTCCTTCTTGTTGGGAAAGTGTACCCAATGTCTGTTCCACCGTTGTATCTTGGTAGTAGATAAATTTGGTTTTGACCTTTACAGGTTCACAGCTGGAAGGACTTTTGCTTTAGGTCTCAGATGAGGCTTTGGATTTTGAGCTGTTAAGATGGTGCTGAAACAAGCTAAAACTTTTGGGACTGTTGGGATGGAATGATTGTATTTTATATGTGAGAATGAAATGAATTTTGGGGGGCCAAGAGTGAAATGATAGAGTTTGGATGTCTTGTTCAAGCCAAAACTCATATAGAACTCTAATCCCCAATGTGGCAATGCTGGAAGCTGAGTCATGGGGGCAGAGCCCTCATGAATGAATTAATGCTCTCCCTGAGGGAGGGGGACCTGATTGAGATCTGTTCTATTAGTTCCCAGGACAGCTGGTTGTTTAAAAGACCCTGGTACCTCCTCTCTCTCTCTCTCTCTCTCTCTCTCTCTCTCTCTCTCTCTCTCTCTCTCTCTCTCTCTCGCTTCCTCTTGCCATTTGATCTGCTTGTCCCTGCAGGCTGCCTTCCACTTTCTGCAATGAGTAGAAGCAGCCTGATGCTTGTGCCAGATGCAGCTGTCCCAGAATCCTAAGCCAAATAAACCTCTGTTCTTTATAAATTACCCAGTCTCAGGTATGTCTGTTATAGCAACACAAATGAACTAACAAAGATGTAGTGCTGCAAAATACTCCATCAGCGTCCTTTGGGTTGCTTGTGGCTGTATTGGCCCCATATGTTGGGCATCCCATACATGAAGTATTGAACATGATGGCCAGTCTGGGTGAAGCAGAGGGTGGAGACAAGCAAAGGGAGTCAGAAAGGTGGTTAAGACTAAACCCCCAAGAAATGCTTGGGATTTTACCCTGAAGGTGTACCCTGAGCAAGACCAGCCATATGCAGATGTGATTTGATGTGCTTACAGCAGGAGTTGATAGGGAAAAATTGGCTGGCAAACAAATGCACTCTTGTTTGCCTTGTGGCAACAATTCTGCCCCAAAAAGTGTTTCACTAAATGTCCAGAAACAGGTGACAAGGTACACCCAGTGTATTTGAAGGATTTTATGGTTACTTCCTTGGAGGTGGATGGATTGTTCTCTTTTGGCTAGGGAGCGGGCCAAGCTGCTCATCTTTTGGGGTCAGATGAGGACCAGAGGCCTTATGTTGAATTGGTAATACATTGGTCAAGGATAAATGTGCAGCATGGGTTAGTGTTGGTGGACACTGGCACAGAATGCAGCCTGTTACATGGAAACCCAGATAAGTTGCCAGAGGCCATAGTGAATGTTGATGGCTATGGGGGACAGACTATTAGAGCCAAAGCTATATCTTTGCTGCTGAGCATTGAAGGATTGCCCCCTCATGTATATACTGTTTATCTCCTGTAGCCAAATACATTTTGGGTGTGGATGTACTCTGTCGTTTGCACCTGCAAATGACAGTTGGAGACTTCCGGCTGCAGATATGGACAGTGAAGCCTGTTTTATGGGGATATGCTAAACATGACCCATAAGTTGTTCAAGCCAAGACATGTAGTCAATGTAAAACGGTATTGCCTACCGGGAGTACATGCAGAGATAGGCGCCACTATCTAGGAGCTGAAGAAAGTTGGCATCATTCATCCCACACACACTCCCTTTAACACCTTGGTATGGCCAGTGAAAAAAAAACGGATGGCACCTGGAAGGTGACTGTGGACTATCAGGAACTGAAAAAAGTAGTGCCTCCCTTGCATGCAGCCATGCCTTCAGTTCATGACCTGTTGGATCAGCTGATGGCTAAGCTAGGAACTTATCATTACATACTGGACCTTGCAAATGCTTTTTTCTGTATTCCAATCTCAGCTGATAGCCAAGATCAATTTGCCTTCACTTGGGAAGGAAGACAATGGACTTTTCAAGTGTTGCCCCAAGGCTACATGCATAATGCGACCATCTGTCATGGTTTAGTGGCTGGGGACCTAGCCAAGTGGATGAGGCCCAGCATGGCTACAATGTTTCTTTATATAGATGATGTCTTATTAACCTTTGATTTTCTTGCAGATTTAACCAAGGCAGCTCCAATGCTGCTAGGTCATTTGGAACAATGTGACTGGGATGTATATAAGGGTCTTACCCTTTGAATATCTACTTAGAAGTATCAGTGATGTCTGTTAGGTCACCAACCCCTGTGGGGACAAGCCATGAAGCAAGAGTTATGGAAATTAGGAAATGGGAAGGAAGTAGGTCTTTTCCATGTCACAGGACATTTCTCCTTAGCCAGTCCAGGCAATAATGAAGCTGATGTGCTGGCTAAGTTAAGATGGCTGGAGAGAGCTGCAGCAGTTGATGTAGCTGTGTGGCTACATTGGAGAATGGAGCATGCTGGCTGCAAGACAGTGTGGTTGGTGGCTTGCTGGGTGCTGCATAAACCTTAGAAAGAATACCCCAGATGGGAAGAGGTACCCTTGATGTCTCGCCAGGTGATGCATGCAGATAGGCAGAAAACCTGAGAAAAGAATCAATTCACACACATACACACACACACACACACACACACACACACACACACTCTCACACACACAC
>NW_007739737.1:4372-17051 GCF_000696425.1 Galeopterus variegatus
AAGAAAGAAAGAAAGAAAGAAAGAAAGAAAGAAAGAAAGAAAGAAAGAAAGAAAAGAAAAGAAAAGAAAGAAAGAAAACCTGAGAAAAGGATGCTCCTAACATGGTGGCAGGTGGATCATGTGGGATCACTGCCAAAGTCAGAGAACTATAGGTAGGTATATCTTCACAGCCATTGTTATGTCTACTGGTCTTCTGTTTGTATGGCCTAGTAAGGCCCCAGACCAGGTAAGCACTGTTAAGGTGTTGAATAGCCTTACGACCATGTATGGTCAGCCCCTGGTCATAAAGATTGATAATGGAACCCACTTTACTATACATGAAGTACAGAACTGGGCTTCTCAGTTGTCCTTTCAGTGGAAGTTCCATGTGCTGTATCATCCCCAGGCAGTAGGAATGATTGAACGGTACAATGGTCTTCTGAAAATGGGACTAAGGCTATCCACCCAACCCCCATCCATGAAGGGGTGGACACAGTGGTTATGGCCGGCAGTCAAGATCTTAAATGAGAGACCCCATGAGGGTGGGCCTTCTTCAGTGGAGGCTCTATTGCATAAAGCCGCAGAACCTCTTCCTGCAACCATTCTTTCCAGGATGGTAAGCTGGCATGTGTTCTGCCAGAGGGACGGGAACTCCCTTTATCTGTGCCAATAACCTTTTTGTCTTTTTGCTCATAGTATTGTGGCTTCAGTCACCAGTCAACTGGACACATACATACGTTCATGTGGCCAATGTGTCAGCTTGATGAATATGCCCCAAATTTCCTACCAGTGTGGCTGCAGGATTCCTGTGGAAAATCACCCCAATGATGACTGCTAACTGGATGTTTATATTGGTGGGGTTTTCGTGGCTAATAGTTGAAAGGATACAGTTATGGGGACAAGCCTCAAGGTGTATCGAATGTACAATAAGTATGGAGGTTATATGGATTCAAGGGTCAGCCATTACTCTGTAGTTTGCAACTGCAAATGACAGTTGGAGACTTCCGGCTGCAGATATGGACAGTGAAGCCTGTTTTATGGGGATATGCTAAACATGACCCATAAGTTGTTCAAGCCAAGACATGTAGTCAATGTAAAACGGTATTGCCTACCGGGAGTACATGCAGAGATAGGCGCCACTATCTAGGAGCTGAAGAAAGTTGGCATCATTCATCCCACACACACTCCCTTTAACACCTTGGTATGGCCAGTGAAAAAAAAACGGATGGCACCTGGAAGGTGACTGTGGACTATCAGGAACTGAAAAAAGTAGTGCCTCCCTTGCATGCAGCCATGCCTTCAGTTCATGACCTGTTGGATCAGCTGATGGCTAAGCTAGGAACTTATCATTACATACTGGACCTTGCAAATGCTTTTTTCTGTATTCCAATCTCAGCTGATAGCCAAGATCAATTTGCCTTCACTTGGGAAGGAAGACAATGGACTTTTCAAGTGTTGCCCCAAGGCTACATGCATAATGCGACCATCTGTCATGGTTTAGTGGCTGGGGACCTAGCCAAGTGGATGAGGCCCAGCATGGCTACAATGTTTCTTTATATAGATGATGTCTTATTAACCTTTGATTTTCTTGCAGATTTAACCAAGGCAGCTCCAATGCTGCTAGGTCATTTGGAACAATGTGACTGGGATGTATATAAGGGTCTTACCCTTTGAATATCTACTTAGAAGTATCAGTGATGTCTGTTAGGTCACCAACCCCTGTGGGGACAAGCCATGAAGCAAGAGTTATGGAAATTAGGAAATGGGAAGGAAGTAGGTCTTTTCCATGTCACAGGACATTTCTCCTTAGCCAGTCCAGGCAATAATGAAGCTGATGTGCTGGCTAAGTTAAGATGGCTGGAGAGAGCTGCAGCAGTTGATGTAGCTGTGTGGCTACATTGGAGAATGGAGCATGCTGGCTGCAAGACAGTGTGGTTGGTGGCTTGCTGGGTGCTGCATAAACCTTAGAAAGAATACCCCAGATGGGAAGAGGTACCCTTGATGTCTCGCCAGGTGATGCATGCAGATAGGCAGAAAACCTGAGAAAAGAATCAATTCACACACATACACACACACACACACACACACACACACGACTCAGTTCTCGAATTTTGCCTGAATGTGCTCTATTTTACTACTGCAGATATTTTAAGTTCTCTGACTTAACCAATCTGATAGCATCTACTTTTCCTATCTTCGAAGAATTCCTCACAATTTTTGCTCTGCTTATGGCACCCTTTCTAGTGTGTTTATGTAGGTAATTTTTGTATTTAGTCCAACACCATGATTAAATTTTTTTCTACTTTTTAAAAATGAATATTTCTGTTTCCTGAGTGGGCAATACTTTCATATGGTTCAAGTCAGTTTTTTTCAGTGCAGTCAATCAGTGCAATATTATTTTTTTAATCATAAGGAGAAAGAGGATGAAAAAGAAGTCGTACTCATGTAAAGAAAAATCAAAGTCAGATGAAGAAACTTTAGAAAAATATTCCTTAGAAAAACATTATTTTCAAGTATACATATGATACAAATCTCAGTACATATAAAAGGATTCATATCATTAATGTTCTCTGACCTGAATGTAATCAAATTCGAAATCATTAACAGAAAGGTATTTTTAAAATTCCCTTATATTGGCAATTGTAAATGGAGATGCGATGAACATGAGAGTGCAGGTATCCCTTCAACATGATGATTTCTTATTTTCTTTAAAATTTTAACTTATCAATATACAGTATAGTTGATTTTCATGCCCCTTTACCAGTTCCTCTTTCCCCACTGCCTCTCCCCCCTCCTCTTCCACCAACATCATGTCTGTTCACCTGTCTTAACAAGTTCAAGGACTTGTTATGACTTTTGTGTCTTCTTCCCCCGCACCATTTATTTGTTTATATATTTATTTATTTATTCATTTTTACCTCCCACCAATAAGTGAGAACATGTGGCATTTCTCTTTCTGTGCCTCACTTCTTTCACTTAATATAATTTTCTCTAAGTCCATTCATATTGATGCGAATGGTAGTATTTTATTCTTTTTTTAGCAGAGTAGTATTCAATTGCATAGATATTCCACAATTTCCTTATCCACTCATCTGATGATGGACATTTGGGCTGGTCCCAATCTGGATGCCTTTTATTTCCTTCTCTTTTCTGATTGCTCTGTCTAGTACTTCCAACTCCATATTCAGAAGGAGTGGTGAGAGTGGGCATCCTTGTCTAGGTCCCGTTCTTAAGGGAAAAGCTTTCACCTTTTCCCCATTCAGGGTGATATAGGCATTGGACTTATCATATGTGGCTTTAATTGTGTTGAGATACTTTCCATCTATACCTAACTTGTAGAGAGTCTTTATCATGAAAGAATGTTGAATTTTGTCAAATGCTTTTTCAGCATCTATAAAGATAAGCACATGGTTTTTGTCTTTGATTTTATTGACATGGTTTATCACATTTATTGATTTGAATATGTTGAACCAATCTTGCACCCCTGGGATCTGGGATGAATCCTGCTTGACCATGGTGTATAATTTTGTGTATGTGTTGCTGTATTCCATTAGCTAGTATTTTATTGAGGATTTTTACATCTATATTCATCAACGATATTGGCCTGAATTTTTCTTTTCTTGTTGTATCTTTGTCTAGTTTTGGTATCAGGGTGATGTTTGCCTCATAGAATGATTTTGGGAGAACGGCCTCTGTTTCGATCTTTTGGAATAGTGTGTAGAAAATTGGTATCGATTCCTCTTTGAAGGCTTGGTAGAATTCTGCAGAGAACCCATCCAGTCCTGGGCCTTCATTGTTGGGAGCCTTCTTATAACAGCTTCAATCTCTTTTAATATTATTGGTCTGTTTAGATTTTCTATGCCTTTTTAGCTCAGTGTTGGTAGTTTGTGTGTGTTCAGAAATTTATCCATTTCCTCCAGATTTTCCAATTTGTTGGAATATAGTTGTTTATAGTAGTCTCTAATGATTCCTTTTATTTCTGATGTATTGGTTGTAATATCGCCTTTTAATTTCTAATTTTTGTTATTTGGGTCTTCTCTCTATCTTTTTAAATTAACTTTGCTAACAGTTTGTCAATTTTATGTCTTTTCAAAAAACCAACTATTTGTTTCATTGATTTTTGTATCATGTTTTGGGTTTCTATTTAATTTAGTTCTGCTCTGATCTGAATTATTTCTTTCCATCTACCAACTTTGGGTTTGGTTTGTTCTTGTCTTTCTAGTTCTTTAAGGTGAAGTGTTAGGTTGTTTACTTGCCATCTTAACATTCTTCTGCCGTAAGCATTTAATGTGATAAGTTTTCCCCTTAGTACTGCTTTTGCAGTATCCCACACATTTTGGTATGATGGGTCATTATTTTCATTAGTTTCAATAATTTTTTTAATTTCCTGTTTAATTTCTTCTTAGGCCCATATGTCATTAAGTAGAATGTCGTTTAATTTCTACGTATTTGCATAGTTTCTAGAGTTTTGTTTGTTATTGATATCTAATTTTAATCCATTGTTATCTGAATAAATACATGGAATAATTCCAATTTTTTTGAATTTGTTAAGACTTGATTTGTGACCTAACATGTGGTCTATCCTGAAGAATGTTCTATGTGCTGATGAGAAGAGTGAATATTCTGACATTGTTGGATGGAATGCTCCATAGATATCTGCCAAGTCCAATTGTTCTAAAGTGTTGTTTAGATCTTGTGTTTCTCTGTTGACTTTTTGCCTAGAATATCTGTCCAATGTTGATAGTGAGATATTCAAGTCCCCTGCTATTATGGTATTAGTGTCAATAGTGTATATCTCATTCTTTAGGTCTAATAGTGTTTCCTTTATATGTCTGGCTGCTCTGTTGTTGGGTACATATATATTTATGATTGTTATGCCTTCTTGATGGATAGATCCTTTTATCATTATATAGTGGCCTTCTTTATCTCTTTTTTTATGGCTTTTGGTTTAAAGTCTATTTTATCTGATATCAGAATAGCTACTCCGGCTCATTTTTCATTTCTATTTGCATGTGTGGGGAAAATAGGATAATTTAGTCAGGCTCCCTTTACATTTCTTGTAAACCAACTGTGTGTGTGGAGTTAGTGCAAATGTGCACCAATGTATCTTTTCAGTTTTGTAGCTATTGTGTATTCTGCAGTTTGTGAAGCAGGCGGGTGGCAGAGACCTCATGTCTAACAATAGAGCATGTTTACTCTGCTGGCAGCTGCTCAGCTTTGGTTTTTCTTTGGACTTTGCTGATAGCAGTTGAGTTTCTGAGTTTCTCCTTTGTACTGCCTAGCTCCTAGAGGTGTGTGTGCTGAATAAAGACTATTCCTTCTTCAACCAAGGATCCAAGAACCTTTTTGTCCAGTTACCTAGCTCATAGACCTGCACGTGAAGGGTTTGTGAATGGGCTCAAGGGATCTGTGAGCTCCAGACCCTAGCCCTAGCTCTACACATGATGTATCTTTTTCCATCCTTTCACTCTTAGTCTATCTGTGTCTTTACAGGTGAGGTGAGTCTATTGAAGACAGCATATTGTTCGGTCCATCTTTTTAATCCAATCAGTCTGTGTCTTTTGAGTGAGGAATTTAATCCTTTTACATTGAATCATTATTGAATGGTGTTGATTTACTCCTAACATTTTATTGATTTTTGTTTGGATGTCTTAAGTATTTTTTTTCCTTTCTTTCTGGTTTACTGTTTGTCTCAGAGAGGCCCAAGAGTTGCTGGGCCCACATGCCCCAAGCCAGCCACACCAGAAACAGGCAGGCACTATGCCATGGAACCCCAAACCCAGGCCAGTCCCTGCCACCCAGAGAGACCCAAGAGTTGCCAGGCCCACATGCCCCAAGTCAGCCATTTCAGAACAGGCAGGCACTGTACCACAGGACCCCCAATCCAGGCCAGTCCCCACTGCCCAGAGAAGCCCAAGAGCCACCAGACCCATACGCCCTGAGCCAGCTGCATCAGAAGAGGCAGTTGCTGCGCCACAGGACTCCCAGCCTAGGCCAGTCCCTGCCACCCAAGGAGGCCTGAGAGCCTCTGGTCCCACATGCCCTGAGCCAGCCACACCTAATTGGCCATCCCTGTGGGATCCAGGCCAGACACCAGGGTGGAACAAGTGAACCATGAAACCCCCTGCCACAATGACTAAACACCAAAGGAAAGATACCTAAATTATGAAAAATCAAGAAAGTACGACACCACCAAAGGAAAATAACAACTCTGAACCTCTAGATCCTATAGATCAGGAAGTCTTTGAAATGACTGACAAGGAATTTCTAGCAACAATTCTAAGGAAACTAAAGGAGATACAGGAAAACTCAGTTAGACAACACAATGAAATGAGAAAAAGTATACAGGACCTGAAAGAAGAAATGTACAAAGAAATCAGTGCCCTGAAAAACAATGTAGCAGAGCTTGTGAAGCTGAAGGATGCATGCAATGAGAGTTTAGCCATCATTCTAGAACAAGCAGAAGAGAGAATTTCTGACCATGAAGATGGCCTGTTCAAAATAACACAGGCAGAACAAAAAAAAAAAGGAAAGAAAAAGAAAAATGAGTTTAAAACATTGAAGAAAATCTAAGACAGATGACAGACAACCTTAAGCACTCAAATATCTGAATCATGGGTATTCCAGAGGGGGAGGAAAAAGGAAATGGCATTGAAAATATATTCAACAAAATAATAGCAGAAAACTTCCCAGGTATAGGGAAAGACAAAGATCTTCAGATTCAGGAGGCTCAAAGATTCCCAAATATGGTCATTCCAAAAAGATTCTCTCCAAGACATGTTATAGTGAAATTGGCAAAACTCACAGACAAAGAGAGAATATTAAAAGCTGCAAGAGAGAAGCATGAAGTCACCAGTAAGGGAGCCCCTATCAGATTAACATCAGACTTTTCGCTGGAAACACTAAACGCCAGAAAAGAATGGGATGATATAGTCAAAATACTAAAAGACAAAGATTTCCAGCCAAGAATACTTTACCCAGCAAGGCTATCCTTCCAAAATGAAGTATAAATAGTATATTTCTCAAACAAAAACTATGAGAGTTCACTACCACACAACCAGCCTTACAAGAAATTCTCAAGGGAGTACTGGGTTTGGTACCTGAAAAACAACCATCACTGCCATAAATATTCAAGAAAGAACAAATCCCACCAGTAAAATAAAAATGCTAACAATAAAGAGAGAAAATAGTTTATCTACCATTCCAAGAGACATGATGCTTTCCATTCCTTTGGATATATACCCACTATACATAATGGAATACTACTCAGCCATTTAAAAAACTGAATTTCTGCCACTTGCAGCAACACGGAGGAACCTGGAGAAAATTATGTCAAGTGAAATAAGCCAGACACCTAAAGAGAAATACCACATGTTCCCACTCATATCTGGGTGCTAAGAAAGAAGGTAAGGAAGAAAGGAGGGAGGAAGGGACAGAGGGAAGGAAGGAAGAAATGAACAAACAAACCACAATAATATGTTGAAATTTTAGAAGGGGAAAATAAACTTACAGATACTAGAGATGGGAGGGAGGGACTGAGGGGGTTGGGGAATGATAAGTCGGGTGGAGGGCATGGGGAAAGATTATGATTTGTAATGATGGATACGCTAATAATAATAAGGAAATAAAAATAAATATAAATAAATAAATAAACACCCAAATATTTGGAAACTAGTAATACTTTTTTTTTTTTTTTTTTTTTTTTAAAAAAAAATTTTGGCATTCCTTACTTGTGGTTGCATCACCATTCTCTGTCTCCATCCTCATATTGCCTCCTCCTCTTATGTCTGAGAAATTTTCCTCTTATAAGGATACATGTGATTGCATTTAGGGACAAACTGGATAATTCAGAATAACTTCCCCATCTCAAAATCCTTAATTTAATGACATCTACAAATATCACATCTTTTTTCATAAAAGGTCACATATACAGATTCAAGAATTAAGATTGACATCTTCGATGACGTTTGTCCAACCTACTATATACTTTATACCCTTTAAATGGTTTTTAGTATACAATAAAATGTTTTTTAGTATACATATTTACAGAGTAGTGCAACCATTAAGACAATCAATTTTAGAATATTTTCTTCACCCCAGAAAGAAACCTCAGACCCATAAGCAGTCACTCCCCATTTCCCTCCAAACTTCTATCCCTAAGCAGCTACTAATCGATTTTCTGTTTCTGTAGCTTTGCCTGTTCTGGATATTTCTTATAAATGGATTCATACAATATGTAGTCTTCTGTTTTTGGCTTTTTGACTTTACAACGTTTTCAAGGTTCACCCATGTTGTAGCACATATCAGTACTTTATTACTCTTTANAAAATAGTTTATCTACCATTCCAAGAGACATGATGCTTTCCATTCCTTTGGATATATACCCACTATACATAATGGAATACTACTCAGCCATTTAAAAAACTGAATTTCTGCCACTTGCAGCAACACGGAGGACCCTGGAGAAAATTATGTCAAGTGAAATAAGCCAGACACCTAAAGAGAAATACCACATGTTCCCACTCATAACTGGGTGCTAAGAAAGAAGGTAAGGAAGAAAGGAGGGAGGAAGGGACAGAGGGAAGGAAGGAAAAAATGAACAAACAAACCACAATAATATGTTGAAATTTTAGAAGGGGAAAATAAACTTACAGATACTAGAGATGGGAGGGAGGGACTGAGGGGGTTGGGGAATGATAAGTCGGGTGGAGGGCATGGGGAAAGATTATGATTTGTAATGATGGATACGCTAATAATAATAAGGAAATAAAAATAAATATAAATAAATAAATAAATAAATACCCAAATATTTGGAAACTAGTAATACTTTTTTTTTTTTTTTTTTTTTTTTTGGCTTAAAACAAAAGAAATTTATTCTCTCACAGTTCTGAAGGCCAGAAGTCCAAGATTAGTATCACTGGGCCAAAATCACGTTGTTGGGAGGACTACACCCCCTGGAGGACCTATGGGAGAATTTGCTCCTTGTCTCTTCGAGCATCTGGTGACTTTTGGCATTCCTTACTTGTGGTTGCATCACCATTCTCTGTCTCCATCCTCATATTGCCTCCTCCTCTTATGTCTGAGAAATTTTCCTCTTATAAGGATACATGTGATTGCATTTAGGGACAAACTGGATAATTCAGAATAACTTCCCCATCTCAAAATCCTTAATTTAATGACATCTACAAATATCACATCTTTTTTCATAAAAGGTCACATATACAGATTCAAGAATTAAGATTGACATCTTCGATGACGTTTGTCCAACCTACTATATACTTTATACCCTTTAAATGGTTTTTAGTATACAATAAAATGTTTTTTAGTATACATATTTACAGAGTAGTGCAACCATTAAGACAATCAATTTTAGAATATTTTCTTCACCCCAGAAAGAAACCTCAGACCCATAAGCAGTCACTCCCCATTTCCCTCCAAACTTCTATCCCTAAGCAGCTACTAATCGATTTTCTGTTTCTGTAGCTTTGCCTGTTCTGGATATTTCTTATAAATGGATTCATACAATATGTAGTCTTCTGTTTTTGTCTTCTTGCATTTACAACGTTTTCAAGGTTCACCCATCTTGTAGCACATATCAGTACTTTATTACTCTTTATTGTCAAATAATATTCCTTCGTAGGAACATATTTATCCATTCATATGTTGGTGGACATTTGGATTGTTTTTACATTTTGTCTATTGTGAGTAAAGCTGCTATGAACATTTTTGTATAAGTTTTTACATGAATAGATGTTTTTAAATTCTGTTGGGTATATAACTAGGGGTGGAATTGATGGATCATGTCATAACATTATATTTAACCTTTTGAGAAACTGCCAGACTGTTTTCCACAATGGTTGCACCATTTTACTTTCCCACAAGCATTTTGTAAGGGCTCCAATTGATCCACGTCCTCTTCAACACTATTCTTTTTTTCCTTTGCTTTGTTTTGTTTTGTTTTGTTTTTTATTATAGCCATCTTTCCTGGGGTTCAGTGGTAGCAGACTGTGGTTCTGAAATGCATTTCCTTGATGACTAAAATGATGTTTTCATATTCTTATTGGTTGTTTTTTAAAAAATATATATTTATTGAAACATAATTGATTGTACATATCTGTGGGGTACGGTGTTGAATATGTGATGCTCAATTAAGGATAATTAGTATATTCAACATGACACAATGTAATCATTTTTTGTGGCCCTTTAACATTTCTTTCTAACCCCCCTCATCCTTCCCTTTGTTACCTCTGATGGCCTCAATTCTGTTCTCACCTATTGAAGTTCAACAAATTACTGTGATTCATTCTTTTTCTTTTTGTCTTTTCTTTTCTTTTCTTTCTTCCTCTCTCTCTCTCTCTCTCTCTCTCTCTCTCTCTCTCTCTCTCTCTCTCTCTCTCTCTCTCTCTCTCTCTCCCCTCCCTCCCTCACTCCCTCCCTCCCTCCCTCTCTCTCTATTTTGTTAGCTCCCACTTATGAGTGAGGATGTGGTATTTCTCTTTCTGTGCCTGGCTTATTTCACTTAACAAAATTTTCTCTAAATTCACTCATATTGCTGCGAATGGCAGAATTTCATTCTTTTTTATGGCAGACAAGTATTCCATTCTGTATACATACCTCATTTTCCTTATCCAGTCATCTGAGATGGACTTTTAGTTTGGTTCCACCTATGGGCTACTGTAAAAAGAGCTGCAATAAACACAGGAGTGCAGGAATCCCTTCCACATAATAATTTCCATTCCTTAAGTGTATGTACCCAGCAGTGGGATTGCTAGATCATATGGTAGTTCTATGTACAGTTGTTCAAAAACCTCCATACAGTGTTTCACAATGGCTGTGCTAATTTACAGTCCCACCAACAGTGTAAGAGGGTTCCCCTTTCTCCATGTCCTTGCCTGCTTTTGTAATTCTCTGTATTTTGATAATGGCCAGTCTAACTGGGGTGAGATGATTTATCAATGTGGTTGTGATTTGCATTTCCCTGATGCTTAGTGATGTTGAACATTGCTTCATGTATCTGTTGGCCATTTGTATATCTTCCTTTGAGAAATGCCTATTAAACTCCTTTGCCTGTTTTTTAATTGTGTTCTTTGTCTTTTTACTGTTAAGTTGTTAGAGTTCCTTGTATATTCTGGATATTAATAGCTTGTCAGATCCATAGTTTGCAAATGTTTTCTTACATTCTGTAAACTTTCTTTTAAACTCTGTTAATTGTTTCTTTTGCTGCGCAGAAGCATTTTAGTTTGATATAATCACATTTGTTTGTTTTTTTCTTTTGTTGCTTGTGCTTTTGGTGTCTTATTCATAAAGTCATTGCCAAGGCCCACTACCTGAAGTGTTGCCCCTATGTTTTCTTTTAGGAGTTTCATAGTTTCAGGTCTTATATTTAAGTCCTTAATCCATTCTGAGTTTATTTTTGTTATATGGTGAGGAGTATGTGTCTAGTTTCTTTCCTCTATATATGGATGTCCAGTTTTCTCAGCAGTGTTTATTGAAGAGGCAATCTTTCCCCCCGTGTATATTCTTGATTCCTTTGTCAACTATCAGTGGGCTGTAAGTATGTGGGTTGATTTCTGGGATCTCTATTCTGTTCCATTAATCCAAGTGTCTGATTTTATGCCAGTAAAATGCTGTTTTGGTTACTATAGCTTTGTAGTACAATTTGAAGTCAGGTTTTGTTATGGCTCCGGCTTTATTTTTTTGCTTAGGATTGCTTTGCTTATTCAGGGTCTTTCTTCTTCATGTAAGTCTTAGGATTGGTTTTTTTTGTTGTTGTTGTTTTTTTTTTTTTTTTTTTCTGTTTCAATGAAGATATCATTGGCATTTTGATGAGGATTGCATTGAATCTGCAGATCACTTTGGGTAGTTTGGAAATTTTCACACTTAATTCTTCAATCCAAGTGCATGGAATGTCTTTCCATGTTTCAGTGTTCTCTTTAATTTCTTTCAACATTGATTTGTATTTCTCAATGTAAAGATCTTTCACCTCCTTTGTTAAATTTATTACTAGATATTTTATTTTATTTTATTGGTGACTATTGTAAATGGGCTTGCTTTCTTGATTTCATTTTCTTCTAGTTTGTTCTTGGAGTATAAAAATGTTACTGATTTTTGAGTGTTGGTTTTGTATACTGAAACTTTACTGAAATCGTTTATCAGCAATAAGAGTTTTTTGGTAGAGTTTTTAGGTTTTTCTACATATAAGATCATGCCATCTGCAACACAGGGACAGTTTGACTTTGTCTTTTCTGATCTGGATGCCCTTTATTTCTTTCTCTTGGCTGATTGCTCTGGCTGGTACTTTCAATATTATGTTAAACAGAGTTGTGAGAGTGGGCATTCTTGTCCTGTTCATTCAGTATGATATTGGTAGTGGGTTTGTCATATATGGCTTTTGTTATTTTGAGATACTTTCCTTCCATATTTAATTTGCTGAGAGTCTTTATCATGAAGTGATGTTGAATTTTGTCAAATGCTTTTTCTGCATCTATTAAGATAATCATGGATTTTGTCCTTGATTTTGTTGACATGGTACATAGAATTTATTGACTTGCTTATGTTGAACCATCCTTGCATCCTTGAGATGAATTCCTCATGATCATGATTTTAAATTTTTTGATTTATTGCTGTATTCTATTTGCTCATATTTTGTTGAGTATTTTTGTGTCTATGTTCGTCAAGTATATTGGCCTATAATTTTCTC
>NW_007739737.1:17247-18643 GCF_000696425.1 Galeopterus variegatus
CATCTATTAAGATAATCATGGATTTTGTCCTTGATTTTGTTGACATGGTACATAGAATTTATTGACTTGCTTATGTTGAACCATCCTTGCATCCTTGAGATGAATTCCTCATGATCATGATTTTAAATTTTTTGATATATTGCTGTATTCTATTTGCTCATATTTTGTTGAGTATTTTGTGTCTATGTTCATCAAGTATATTGGCCTATAATTTTCTTTTTTGTTGTTGTATTGTTGTCTGGTTTTGTTATCAGGGTGATGCTGGCCTCATAGAATGAGTTAGGGAGAATGTCCTCTGTTTCAACTTTTTTGAATAGTTTGAAAAGAATTGGTATTAATTCCTCTTTAAATGTTTGGTAGAATTAAGCAGTAAAGCAACCTGATCCTGGGCTTTTCTTTGTTGGAAGATGGCTGATTACTGCTTCAATCCCATTGCTTATTATTGATCTGTACAGATCTTTTATTTCTTCTTAGTTTATTCTTGGTACTTTGTATGTGTTCAGAAATTTATCTGTCTCCTGCAGGCTTTCAAATTTGTTGGTGTACAGTTGTTTATAATAGTCTGTATGGATTCTTTGTATTTCTGTGGTATCAGTTGTAATGCCTCCTTTTTCAGTTCTGATTGTTTTCCTTTAGGTCTTCTCTCTTCTTTTTTTTTTTTTTTGTTAGCCTATTTAATGGTTTGTCTATTTTGCTTATCATCTTGAAAAATCAACATTTTGTTTCATTTGTCTTTGGTATTGTTTTATGGTCTCTACTTTACTTAGTTCTATTCTCATCTTAATTATTTCTTTCCATCTACTCATTCTGGGGTTCGATTGTTCTTGTTTTTCTACTTCTTTGAGGTGTAGCATTAGGTTGTTTACTTGAAATCTTTTTATTCCTTTGATGTAAGCATTCAATGCAATAAATTTCCTTCTTAGAACTGCTTTTGCAGTGACCAACAGGCTTTGGTATGATGTATTTTTCTTTTCATTAGTTTCACAAAATTTTTTGATTTCCTAGTTAATATGTTCTTGGACCCATAGGTCATTCAGGAACATGTAGAATTTCCATGTATTTTTATATTTTCCATAGTTTCACATGTTATTTATTTCTAGTTTTAATCCTTTGAGGTCTGAAAAGATATTTTAAATCATTTCAGTTTTTTTAAAATTTGTTGAGGCAGGAAAAGCCCCAGGCTCCCCCAAGCTGGGGCATCAAGGGGCTGAGGGCCTCGTCCATACACCCCCCACTCCACATGAGCAACCAGCCCAGTGGCGACCATCAAGCCACCACAGGAGGCACCCCAGACTCACCAAAGCCAGGACAGTGGGGGCCGAAGGTCTCGACCAACCCCCCCATGTTCAACCAGCCCAGTAATGACCAGCCATCCTCAGCAAGAAGAGCCCCAGGT
>NW_007739737.1:19764-21039 GCF_000696425.1 Galeopterus variegatus
CCTTATTAGTTATCATAAGTAACAGGCAGAGCTTATTATAATGTTATGGTTTCACTCACATCAGAATGCTTCTGACATGGACCCTCAAGAATGGGATTACAGCAAGGAAAGTCAATAACCCAAGTACTCTTCTTTGTTTCTTATTTCTAAAGAATTTTGCCAATATTGTCTGTTACACCGGAAAAACCATTGGTGTATATTTCTAATCTTTCAATGACTGTTTCATTGTTTTTCCTTCCAAGCAATTTGTTTGTCCCTCCATTCAATTTCTTTCTCTCTGGGAGTAACCAGATCTAGCCAGTGCATGTCCAAATGTGATCCCAGTGCTGAAATCCACAGTGTAGGATGTCCTATGTAGGATCTGGGAATAGAAGCATGACAAAAAGAGCCCAGCTGAGTTGCTCTGCACCCCGCAGGTAGAGCCTACTTTACATAGATGGTGGTCTGGGTTCAGAAAAACTAGAGGACACCTCACCACGGCCCACCTAAGAAGGGCTTAGGATCACCAGTGACCAGCAGTTGTGACAGTGAGAAACATGACTTGAACAATGTATGAGGTTTGTTGGGCTCATTCCTGAAAACAGTAAATTATTTTTCCCTTCTTAACTGATTAAGTCCCCTGTGGTTTATCCCACATGACTGAACCTTAGTAGTTGCACATTTCAACTGGTGAGCAAATATGGAGAGGATGCCCTTGCTGACAGACTGTGAGCTGACAGCATGACATTAACTCTCTTTACTCTCTTAAGCCACTTTAAGTCTGGAAACATGCTCTCCTCCTCCATCTCTTCCACACCCTCTCCCTCCAGCTGTGACACTTCCCTGATGGACTTCCTAATCTCTTCCATCTCACCTCACCTCTCCCATTGCTGACCCATTTTTCCGATCTCATTAATTCAAACGTGGAGCTGATCTCTTCCTTTCCTTCAGGGCCTAGAGAGGGATCCTTCCTCACTTTCCCTGGCTACACAACTCAGGCATCCAATTTTCATGGAGCTCCTATACCATGGGACAGAGTGAGGGCCCCCTGCTGGAAGCCTTTGCCCCACTGAATAACAGGGATTGGGTGACCATGGTAACATGGTGCCCCAGGCTAGATGGGGCCTCTGGCCTTTGTGTGGCATGACAATGCAGGGCCAACAAAGCCATCACTTCTAAGGAATCTTGAGTCAATTCTCCCAGGCTAGGAAATCATCTTGTTCTAGGAAATGAAATATAGGCCCATTTCATTTCTCAGATCTGGGTCTATTTCAATCACTGTTTCTGCCAGACTTT
>NW_007739737.1:22491-26380 GCF_000696425.1 Galeopterus variegatus
TTCTGTTACAAGCAACAGAAAAGGACTAATATAGTGAAAAACTAGATTTTGTTTGTGTTTTAAATATATGAGCCATATTATTGGCTCATATGTTTAAATATTCCATGATATTTGGTATAGATAGTGAATGTTCTAAATAGCATTTTGATCACATTTACAAATGATGCTTATTCTATTTAGAGTATATAATACCTCGTGATTATCTAGGAATATGGCTACTTTAAGACAAAGCCAGTTATGTTAAAACCCACATATGCACACACATACTCACACAAAATCATGTGAAGCAACATTAGAGTGAGAAACAAGACCCATTTGATGTCCCTCTCACACATCTGACATCACTTGTTTAGCTTCTTGTGTTACTTTCATGGTGCACAGGACTGGATCTTTATACAATGGCTACCTCTGATGATGTAATTTCCAGTTCTGGAGTAGTTCTATAGAATTTACACCCTTCTCTTGTGTTTTTCCATCCCTGATATTCTTGAATTACATGTAGTCTAGAATAAAGAAAGGTGAAGGGGAATGTTCTCAATGGGGAGGGGAGGGAGTCAGATATTTCTGGTCTTTTGCATAAGAAGTAAAATGTTTTAAAACACTGTCAGTATCCATTACCTTCCTCCATACTTTCTCTCTGATTAGGCAAACTGATGATATCTATAACTTTCCGGAACAAAGCCTCACGTGAAACAAATCCTTCCCCATTGCCAAGATGAGAAATCTTAGCTCAGCAGAGTTCTATAGAAATGGGCCCTAAAGACAAATCAACACACAGGGAAGTGGACCTAGTTCTCTTACCCACAGAATTTCATTAGTTAGATGCCACTTTCAGAGTTCATTACAAAGCTAGTTTTTAATTGATAGCAATTAAAATTCATATATTTTATGAATGCAGATTTCAACTATAAATCAAAAGGGAGGCAAATCTGTGGGAATTTTTTTTAATTGTGAATATACTTACAGGTTTTTTTTTATTTTTAAAAGCTTCTCTTACTTCACTGAATGTATAGATTTCTTCTTTGCACTCACACTCCATTGTTGCCCTGTCTTATTTCTTCAAAAGCCCATTAGCTCTTGTGTTGCATTTTAATACTGAATTGGTTTTTCAGCCCATAAGGAAAATTTAAAAGATATATAATAATAAGCATAAAAATGTAATTTAAAAACATATTTGGGAGGTTAATATACCAGAAGCATGTGGAGCATGTAACACTGGAATCCACAAGATGATTTTAGGTGATTCGTGGGCAAGGCATTCAGTGACACTGACTCAGGGGAGAAAGCTTTTCCTTTCTAACTCTGTTCAGGCTTTGTTTCAACTGAAGACAAATATCTTGTTTGGTGCTTGTATATCTTTGGCACCTCCTTAATACTTGCTTATCTCCCTGTTTCTCAAAAATTCAAAACCCTTTTCAGGAAACAGTATCCAACCAAAATTAAGTAACAGTTTGTTTGATTGTTTTTATTTTCAATTGCCCTCTCTGTACAACAAGCGATGCTGGTTTACTTTTTAAAGTAGTGATATAATGTTTTCTCTTCAAATACATTTATTTTAGAAGCAAACGAGCTGATTTAATTAAATAATAGTAAGTGAATGAGAGTACAGATAATATATGAATATTGTTTTTAAAAACAATCAAAAGGGAAGAAGGCAAGAAGCAGAGCACTCCCAGGGTCCTAAGCAGGAGCTGAGGACAGTAACCCCTGCCCAGAAGTAGGCAAAGAGCATGCTGGAAACACCATTTCTTCACAAGGGGCCCAGCACAGCAACTGCCAGTCACGGCTTCTGCAAAACTGCCTTGAAGCCACAGCAGTAGCCACAGCCACTGTGTAGGTGGCCCAGCAGACACTAGCCTGCATTGATACAAGGAGAGACACCAGGGGACACCAGAAAAAGAGGATGTCTCTCTCCTCAAAGTCCAGAGTAACAGAAGCAATTGCTCTACAAGATGACTAGACATCAATGTAGAGATAAAAGAAATATAAAAATCCAAGAAAATATGACACCACCAAAAGAATACAGTAATTCACAAATATCAGACCCTATAGGGCAGGAAACCTTTGAAATGACTGAAAAGGAATTCTTAGCAAAAATCTTAAGAAAACTTACTGAGATACAAGAAGACTTACACAACATAATGAAACTAGAAAAAAAATTCAGGATGTGAAGGAGGAAATGTACAAAGAGATTAATACCTTAAAAAAGAATGTAACAGAACTCATGGAACTGAAGGATTCACTCAACAAAATAGAAAACACTACCGAGAGCTTAAGCAGCAGGCTAGAACAAGCAGAAGAAAGAATTTCTGATCTTGAAGATAGTCTTTTTGAAATAACCCAGGCAGACAAATAAAAAAGGAAATATAATTTTAAAATATGAAGAAAATCTAAGAGAGCTACCAGACAACCTTAAGTGCACAAACATTTGAATCATGGGTGTTCCAGAAGTGGAGGAGAAAGGAAAAGGCAAAGAAAACATATCAATGGAATAATGGAAAACTTCCCAGGTATAGGGAGAGACATGGAGATCCAGGAGGCTCAAAGATCTTCAAACAGATTCAACCCAAAAAGATCCTCTCCAAGACACATTATAGTCAAACTGGCAATGCTCAAAGACAAAGAAAGAAACTTAAGAGAAGCAAGAAAAAAGTGTCAAGCCACCTATAGGTAGTCTCTATCAGACTAACAGTAGACTTTTCAACAGAAACTCTACAGGCCAGAAGGAAATGGGGTGATATATTCAAAATATTAAAAGAAAAAGAAACCTGACAGCCAAGAATACAGCAGGCTATCCTTCAGAATTTTCAGAATTGAGAGAAAGATAGTGTATTTTCCAAACAAACAAAAACTGCGGGAATTCACCACCACATGACCAGCTCTACAAGAAATCCACAAGGAAGTCCTGTATCTGGAATCAAAAAAATGATAATCACTATCNTATAGGCCCATTTCATTTCTCAGATCTGGGTCTATTTCAATCACTGTTTCTGCCAGACTTTCTATATATATAAATATATATGTATACACACACAAACACACACACACACACATACACACACACACACACACACACATATGTCTTATTTGTCACCTCAGAGAGGTTTTTATTCAATGCTTGCTAACCATTGAAATCTCTCACTCTACTTTTCCTATCTTTAGAATTAATAAAGATCCACTATCCCTGAGATCACACTTTTGGGGCTGGCTGTTTTGTGTAACTCAGAAGTTTTTAAAATTTTGAAGGATACTGTCGTGCATATACTAGAAATTTATACAACATCTGACAGGATCTCAAGCTGTATATTTACTCACACTAAGTGTGACAAGTCAAAACCATAAATAGCCTTGTATCAGTCAAAACCATAAATAGCATTGTATCGGTTTGAAATAGGTTTTTCCACCAAATGACACAATGTGTTCAAGTAAGTACTTGTCTTTCCTTTAAAGGAGAATGTTTAATTAGTATGAAAGTCATTAGCTTTGAGAAAACTATAGAATCGTATATTCCTTGAAAAAATATAATGTGAATGTAGTAGATTGAATTATGTCCTTCCAAAACTCACTGAAGCTTGAATTGTGTTCCCTAAGTTTTATATATTAGGTACTTAGCCCCCACTGTGAATGTTAAGCGGATGGGAATTCCTATTATGATATTTGAAAAGTAGAGCCTTGAAGAGTTGATTAGATTGTAGGAACATGCCTTAGTGAATGGATTAAAAATAGTGGTGAGGGGCTTGGTTCTGAGGGCCTTAAAAGAAGAGAGAGGAGAATCTCTCGCCACTCTCTCTGCTCCACCATTTTCACAATGTGATACTCTGCTGTCAATGTTGCCACCACCAAGGCTCTCACCAGATGTGTTCCTTGGACTTTGGACTTCCCAGCCTCA
>NW_007739737.1:29096-34354 GCF_000696425.1 Galeopterus variegatus
CTTTGAAATGACTGAAAAGGAATTCTTAGCAAAAATCTTAAGAAAACTTACTGAGATACAAGAAGACTTACACAACATAATGAAACTAGAAAAAAAATTCAGGATGTGAAGGAGGAAATGTACAAAGAGATTAATACCTTAAAAAAGAATGTAACAGAACTCATGGAACTGAAGGATTCACTCAACAAAATAGAAAACACTACCGAGAGCTTAAGCAGCAGGCTAGAACAAGCAGAAGAAAGAATTTCTGATCTTGAAGATAGTCTTTTTGAAATAACCCAGGCAGACATAAAAAAAAGGAAATATAATTTTAAAATATGAAGAAAATCTAAGAGAGCTACCAGACAACCTTAAGTGTACAAACATTTGAGTCATGGGTGTTCCAGAAGTGGAGGAGAAAGGAAAAGGCAAAGAAAACATATCAATGAAATAATGGAAAACTTCCCAGGTATAGGGAGAGACATGGAGATCCAGGAGGCTCAAAGATCTTCAAACAGATTCAACCCAAAAAGATCCTCTCCAAAACACATTATAGTCAAACTGGCAATGCTCAAAGACAAAGAAACTTAAGAGAAGCAAGAAAAAAGTGTCAAGCCACCTATAAGGTAGTCTCTATCAGACTAACAGTAGACTTTTCAACAGAAACTCTACAGGCCAGAAGGAAATGGGGTGATATATTCAAAATATTAAAAGAAAAAGAAACCTGTCAGCCAAGAATACAGAAGGCTATCCTTCAGAATTTTCAGAATTGAGAGAAAGATAGTGTATTTTCCAAACAAACAAAAACTGCGGGAATTCACCACCACATGACCAACTCTACAAGAAATCCACAAGGAAGTCCTGTATCTGGAATCAAAAAAATGATAATCACTATCACAAATACACAAAAAGGAACAAAATCCACTGGTAGAACAAAAATGAAAACAAGAAAAACAACTAAATCCTGCCATCACAAAACACCATAACTGTGATGTAATAATGCCCCAGCTTTATTTCTGATTTTAGTAATTTCAGCCTTCTCTCTTTATTTCTTGGTCAATCTAGATAAACGTTTGCAAATGTTGTTGATCTTTTTAAAGAGACAACTTTTGGTTTTGTTGATTTTCTCTATTGTTTTCAATTCCCTGTTTCATATATTTCTGTAGTAATCTTTGTTATTTCCTAGTTATATTTGGTTTTGGCTTAGTTGGTTCTACTTTTTCTATTTTCCTAAAGTAGAAGTTTACATTACTCATTTGAGATGTGTCTTATTTTTTACATAGGTGTTTACAAGTATAAATTTTCCTCTAAGCATTGCATGAGCCCTGCATACTATAAATTTTGATATGTTGCACTTTGTCTTTTATCTCAAAATACTCTCTAATTTCCGTGTTATTTTTCTTTTTACCCATTGTTTATTTAGGAGAGTATTAGTTAATTTCCACACATTTGTGAATTTTCTAAATTTCTTTCTGTTACTGTGGTCAGAGAACATATTTTCTATGATCTTAGTCTTTTTAAATATATTAAGACTTGTTTTGTTGCCAAAAATACATTTTAAAAAATCTTTTAAAAAGAAAACTGCTAAATGCTCTTTAGAAAACACAGCCAAATCATAAACCTTTCTCATGACTCAGCAGTGAAGTAACACTTATCTCTGAAACACTGCATCATCTATCTTCCTCATTATGTGAGTTTGTCCTTTCAGTAGCAGTTGCCCTGCATGGGGACAGTGACATAATTATGTTATGTGCAGACTTTAGCACTTTCCTACCAAACTTGGGTGTTTAAATACAGCAATAATGATAGCACTACTTATACTCAGTACCATAAATGGATACCCCAAGGCATTCTGCTGTTGGAAAGCAGCAACCAAATCAAAATCCAGTCTCTAGACTGTCGGTATTGTCTTTCTAACTAAAAACAAATAAAACTCCAATTGACCTAATAATATAAACCCAGAGGACCATTACTTGTATTAAAATAAGAGATGACAAAACAACATTGAGGAGTTAAGATAAATTTAGCCCAAATCTATTCCAAGCAGAACTAATAACTATTTTGTTCTAGATGTGATTAAATTATACATAGTGTGACACTGCAACATATCCAACCCCATTCCCTTGTCCATCAGAAAAGAAAATTCTTCTTCATGATATATAGAGATATTGCATTTAAACTATCAAAGTCTTCAAGATACCCTGTGCAATAAAGCAACAAGTATATGCACACTTACAGAGAATTCTTTTTACATTTCTACACAAGTAAATTTAAGCTGTATTTTAATTACGTATTTCTAAAAAAAGAGTCCATTCTTGTTTGGAGGCATAAATATAATGCCACCAAAATTTAATCCCTTTTAATGTGAAAGCCTTAGAAAATTACTTAACTTGATAAACTTCAAAGATGGAAAAAGTCACATTATTAGACTTTTCAATATTTTTTTGAAAGCCTATATTTTCTAAATAATTTTTTTAAGTATTTATCTTTCCTCTTATCTAAAAGAGAAAATAGCAAATGCTGGTGAGAATGTGGATAAAGGGGAATCCATATACATTTTTGGTGGGATAGTAAATTAGTATAGCCATTATGAAAAACAGTATGAAGTTTTCATAAGCAACTACAGATAGAACTACCAAATGATCCAGCAATCCCACTACTGCATATGTACCCAGATGAATGGAAATCATCATGTCAAATGGATAACTACATGGGATAACTTCCATGTTTATTGCAGCTCTATTGACAATAGCCAAGAGTTGGAACCAACCTAAATGCCTATCAATGGATGACTGGACAAAGAAAATGTGATATATATACACAATGGAATACTACTCAGCCATAAAAATAGAATGAAATTCTGCCATTTGCAGCAGCATGAAAGAACTTGGTGAAAAGTATGTTAAGTGAAATAAGTCTGGCACAGAAAGAGAAATATCACATGTCCACACTCATAAATAGGAGCTAAAAAAAAACAAAAAAATAAATATTAATAATAACTGAACTGATAAAACAAATAACTGAAATGATAAAAAAGAGCTGAGAAAGTTGCGGAGGAAAGGGGGAAGTGAGAGGCTGGTTAATGGATACAAAATTACAACTAGATAGAAAAAATAAATTCTATTGGGATACAGTGGACCCAAGAATCTATAATAAACAATGATTTACAGCATGTTGTCAAAAGATTAGAAGAGAGGAGATCAAAGGTTCACTTCACAAAGAAATGATTGTTTTCCACTGATGAATATGCTAATTACACTGATTTGATCATCACACATTGTATACATGTATTGAAATATAATGTTGTACCCTATAAATATGTACAATCAATATGTTTCAATAAAAATTAAATTTTTAGAACTAATTTTACAATTAAAACAATATAAATTAAACAATTTTAGAACTAATAAATGAATAAGTTGATTTAATAGAAATAGAAAGTAAATAGCAATTACCTGAAGCTGGGGAGAGGAAGGTGAAAGTAGAGACCAGGAGAGTTTCTTACATTGGTACAAAGTTACAGTTAGAAAGAATAATTTCTGGTATTCTATAACACAGTGGGGTGACTATAGCTAATAACAATGTAATGAATATATCAAGATAGCTAGAATAATGAATTCTGAATGTTATTACAACAAAGACATGATAATTGTTTAAAATGATAGATATGTTAATTACCATGATTTGATCATTGAAGTATGTACACATGCATTGAAACATTATATTATACCCCATAAATATGTAGAATGATTATGTGTCAATTATAAATTAAAAATACAAAAATAATAGAAACAAATTAAAAAACAGGAAAAACAAACAAAAAAATTTTCCAAAGAATATTTTGAAATAAATTAAAAACAGAAGTGAGAGACTCTATAAAAAAATTACTAAGATAGCAACAAATTTAAATTTTACTTAATTAGGCTTTTCTGCTGAATTCTACCAAAACTTTAAAGAGGGAGGAATTAATACCAATTATCTTCAAACTATTCAAAAAATTGAAACAAAGGCTATTTTCCCAAACTCATTCTATGAGGCCAGCATCACCCTGATACCCAAACCAGATGGAGGTACAACAACAACAACTACAGAAAACAAACTACAGGTGAATAATTCTGATGAACACAGATGTAAGAATCCTCAACAAATATTAGCAAATAGACTATAACAACACATCAAAAAATATATACACCATGATCAAGTGAGATTCATTCCAGGAATGCAAGGATGGTTCAACATACACAAATATAAATGTGATACACCACATCAACATAATCAAGGACCAAAGCCATATGATTATCTCAATAGATAATAATAGATACAGAAAAAATGTGACAAAAATCAGCATCCCTTTATGATAAAGACTCACCAAATTAGGTATAGAAGGAATGTATCTCAACACAATAAAAGGCATATAGGACAAACCAACTGCCAATATCATTCTGAAAAGGGAAAAGGTGAAAGCTTTTTCCTTAAGAACAGAAAAAAGACAAGGATGCACACTCTCACCACTCTTATTTAACATGGTATAGGAAGTACTAGACAGAGCAATCAGAGAAGAGAAAGAAAGAAAAGGCATCCAGATAGAAAAAGACAGAGTCAAACTCTCCCTGTTTGCAGAAGACATGACTGTATATGTAGAAAAACCTAAAGATTCTACCAAAAAACTCTTAGAGCTAATACACAGTTTCAGTAAAGTTGCAGGATGCAAAATCAACACTCAAAGATTAGTAGCATTTCTATATTCCAACAACAAACTAGCAGAAAAAGAAATCAAGAAAGCAAGCCCATTTACAATAGTCACCAAAAAACAAACAAAAAAACAAAACAAACAAACAAAAAACCCCCACCTAGGAACAAATCTAACCAAGAAGGTGAAAGATCTCTACAATGAGAACTAGAAATCACTGCTGAAAGAGATTAAAGAGGACACAAGCAGATGGAAAGACATTCCATGCTCTTGGATTGGAAGAATTAGCATTGTGAAAATGCCCATACTACCCAAAGTTATCTAGATCCAATGCAATCCCTATTAAAATAGCAATGACACTATTCACAGAAATAGAAAACACAATCTTAACATTAATATAGAACAACAAAAGACCCCAAATAGTCAAAGCAATCCTGAGCAGAAAAAATAAAACCAGAGGCATTACACTACCAGACATTAAGTTATACTACAAGGTATTGTAACCAAAACAACATGGTACTGGCTGGCGTAAAAACAGACATTTGGACCAATGGAACAGAATAGAGAACCCAGAAATCAACCCACATAT
>NW_007739738.1:0-1425 GCF_000696425.1 Galeopterus variegatus
ATTAATACTCTGGTATCACAGCACACACTTCTCAGGATCGCGCTGTCTCCTGGCACGGCCGTTCCAGACCCGTCGCCATCTTGGAATCCCTGGATAACTTTTTGTAGTAAAAAAATCTATTGCCTCTACTTTGTTAGGGTTTAAATACATTTTTAACGTTAATATTAGTGATCTTCTTACAAAAGGAGAAAAATTAAGTTCTGTATCTGTATAGGCTATTTTGGAAGGGACAGTGTGCCTTTAAAGTGTGCAAGATATGACTGCAAATGTATGCTGACTTTTTGTGCATAAGAAACAATAGAAGTTGGTGGTGAGTTAGAGGCCATAAAGAGAAAAGGATCTCAACACGATAGGAGGATAGATCCTGTGGAGAAAGATGATTCTGTGAAATTCCTGTTTCCTGGTACAGTTGAAATGTTGCCAAGAACATTAAAAATAATATGTTAAGACTCAATTCCAAGTACTTTGGAATTTGTATGACATAAAATACATATATTGCCTTTAAACCTCACGGAAATCTAGAGTGATATACAAATTGGGAGACATTGATTTGCTTAGGGAATATTGAGTAAAGGATACCATGTCCAAGGTCTGGGTTGCAAGTTCAGCTCTTGCAAGAATGTGGATCCAAATGACCTTAAAAATATAAGCCCAAGTATCCTCCAGAAAGGTAACTGATGCCAATAGTTTTAACAGTGAATGCTTTATCACAACTTTTTCCTCCTGAAGGTTTTTTTTTAATCATTGCCAAATTTGTTCATTTAACATAAATTAATTGATTAATCACATTTCTAGTTCTCCAGCATATACCAGCAAACAAAGTAGACTTCTTTGCTCTTACAAAATTTACATTGTTATGTACGTTTCTGTGTATACTTAAAGAATGGAGGTCAGGAAGGAGTTGGGATGAGTGTGAAACAGACAATAAAGTTCACATGAGAAAATAATAACATAAATGAAACAAATAGTTGACAAATGCAAAATTATATCTCATTATGTTGATTGTTGTTTTATTTCTGAAGGTGGTGTTCCAGACGCTGCCTTCTCTTTGTGAGAGGAATTGAATAAAGGCTATATTCTTCTCACTCCCAGACCTGAAGATGCCACCCAAGAAGAACCTTACGTGACCTGCCTTTTTATTAAGTCAGCATTCAAATCTCCGAGTTCTTTCAGATGAAGTAAAGCTTAGCTCTGTTGCACCAGAAACGCTCTCCTCTTGGGATATTCTCATAGACTGGGACCATTATAATGAGTTTGATCATATTCAAAAATCAAAAGTGCATTTATTCTTCCCTATACCACTTGAAAGCCTTTTTTTTCCTATTAGTGCAATTTGTTGCCCCAATCTTGTTAATGATGTCTAATTTTTTGCCTATTGAATATGAACTTCCTTTTACACAAGCTTTCTTTTAATCAAACTCTCTA
>NW_007739738.1:1923-2677 GCF_000696425.1 Galeopterus variegatus
TTTTTTGCCTATTGAATATGAACTTCCTTTTACACAAGCTTTCTTTTAATCAAACTCTCTAGTATTTTATGGTTGAAAAATTTTATACATTACATTAAATCACGAATTTTATCCACAAACGGAATTACATCTCAGAAGCACATTCCTTCTATACTAGGGAGTTGATGACTTACGTTACCAGGACGAGGGTTGCCTTTGTCTCAGTCCTTTCTCCAAGTCAATGAAGACTCAGAGACTCGAGTTAGAAGCAACAGCAAAGTTGTAATGAGCACAAAGGAAGATACACTTCAAGGGAGAAGCGGGACAATTCCTTGAGCAGAGAGTGGCCCTTACAAACAAGTTTAGGGTTTTTCTAATCTTACTAATTTTGAATATGCATTAGCTAACCTGATTGACATTTTGATTGACAGGTCAGGGTTATATATTCTTTTCCCTATGGCACATGTCCTTGCCCATAATTCAGTCTGTTATAATGATATGGATTGCATGTGTATAAGACCCTAATGAGTATTAGCATGTTCAAAAGGTCACCTAAGGTTTTAAGTTGTCCCTTCTGCACATGTGCTTACACCTGGAAAGTCCATAGCAGGCCCTAGTCAAATTGTGGCTTTTTCTTTATCAAGTTGCCCACAAAAGGGATGGATTCTGGGTGAAGTTTCCACTAAGTTACCCCAAAAGGGACGGACCTGGGTATAATAATATCGAAGTGTAATTAACCATTTCTCTCTACCTGCTCATGACTAACTGCCTAACA
>NW_007739738.1:4015-5956 GCF_000696425.1 Galeopterus variegatus
ATACGTGATGCTCAAATCAGGATAATTAGTATATTCAACATTACACAATGTAATCATTTTTCATGGTCCTTTACCAATTTCTCACTAACTTCCCTCTCCCTTCCACTTTTCCACCTCTGGTAGCCTCAGTT
Source organism: Galeopterus variegatus (assembly GCF_000696425.1). Taxonomy (NCBI): domain Eukaryota; kingdom Metazoa; phylum Chordata; class Mammalia; order Dermoptera; family Cynocephalidae; genus Galeopterus; species Galeopterus variegatus. The sequence continues at coordinate 4,147 of NW_007739738.1, forward strand.
CTAGTCTCTCTTTCTGAAAGTTCAATTAATTAATCATTCAATATTATTAATGATGCTTTTGAGTGAAACAAAGCATTTTTAAGAATTGGAAAAGTTGTAATTTTCAGTCTGTCTACTTAGTCATTTAACTGATAAACATTTTTGAGTATTTAATATGTCCCATACTCTACAGTAAATATTGGAGATACAAAAGAAAATGACATAAGGCCCATGATGTAGAGATGATGAAGTAAAAGGGAAAAGGTCAAGACTGTCCAGTGAGAACAGAATCAGTAGAGTGGAAGTTCTGCACTGAAACCTGAACGAAATGTTTTCAGCTATGCTGATCACTAACTTTAGGTAGCTATATAAATTTAAATTAAAATAAAGTAAACTTAATAAAATTTAAAATTTAATTATTCAGTCATATTAGATACCTCTCGTGTGTTAAATAGACACATGTGACTAGGGTCTGTTGTACTGGGGATTACAGATTATAGAACATTTTCATCAACACAAAAATTTCTATTCTATATCTGGTCTAGGGTATGAAATTTGTGAGAATGGCAAAAGAATGTGAATAGAAGAATAGAAAGCTGGATTGATGCCACCTCCCCCTTACACTTTCTCTATTTGACTTCTGGGTATGTTATCTAAGTTTAAGCATAAATTTATGACTTTCCTTTTGTTTTTTTCTTTGACTTTCTGTCTTTTTTGTTTTATTTTCCTACTTTCTTAAAACTTTTATTAAGCTGTATAAATTGTTATTTTTAAGTTGTAATATTCTGTCTTATCAGATGTGGGGACTTTTGCTCCTCTTTGAAACAAATTCCTTCGATTTAGGTAATCTCTTGAATGGACCATTTAGATATTTTATATGTAAAACAAAGCAAGTAAGTGTCTGGGCATGGCTCAGTGGGAAATCAGGAAAGTTAATATTATTTCTGGTAAAATGAATCTCTTTGTTCCATAGCACTAGATCTTTTCTTCTCAATGAGCCCTTGGTTTGGTTCGATTCAAGCACATATTAGGCATGAACTAGTGGTTATTCACATAGGGCATGGGAAGAAGCTAAAGGACCTAATCTCATGAGAGACAAGATGCTGGTATGAATGTGCATCTGGTCTCTAAAGCCATTCAGCTCTAAAGGACTCCAGCTAACACCAAGCAAAAATGGTATATTTGAGGATTGTATTCTAGGTTCATTTCCAAATCTATTTGTAAAATTATCTTCAGTATAAAATTCATATTGGCCACAACATCAGAATAAAAATATTCCATCGTGTAGCAGTGGGAGATTGATTCTGAAATAAAGAAAATGAAAAAAATAAAATTGGGTGTGAAAACAGTCAAAGAAGAGATAAAATTTGTTGGCTTGGATGAGATACAAATCAGTGAAGCTTCATTTTTCTATGGTTCAACAGTGTGGACAATAAATCACCCTGATGATGACAGACATTGGGATATAGAAAACTAAAACTCAATTATCAAAATCTTCTGTGAGTGGAAACGGGTGACAGAAGCTTTGAAGATTACCACAACAAAGAGGGTTGGGTCAATGTAGTAAAATGTAGTAGTAAAATGAGAGATTAAGGGCTTCAGAGGAGAAAGTTTGTGTATTATGTTTTGTTCATTTGTTTTAAGCAAGTAAAGAACTAATATCTTCAAATTTGTGATAAGGACTTTGAAAATTGCAAATAATGCCTCTAAACTCCTAAATCTCTGAGATATATAGGAGTGGAAACTGCTTTTATATAAGAAGGACATACAGAAAGTAATGCCTCCTGAAAAGATCCAGTTGCCATTGAGTGAACAGGCAGAGATTACCATA
>NW_007739738.1:6435-8134 GCF_000696425.1 Galeopterus variegatus
ATCTAAAACAGCAACTACAATGGAAGTTGTTCATAAGTTGTTACCAGGAAGCATTATTTGGCTTCTGAAATTTTCGATTTCTGTTGTTATAGCCCTCCATGAGTTAGAGAAGGCTCAAAACTTTCCATAGTGAACTATCGAATATTACCCCAGATATTATGGGGCTCAAATCAAACTTTCACAAGGTCCTGGCATATTTAAACGTATACTTTAGAAAACTTATGGTCATTTAGTAATTTAATACGAATTTAATGAGTGCCCTCTGTGGTCAAAATTATTGTTCTAGTTGCTGATTTAGATGATGAGATCTCTTCAGGCATAGAACAATCCAGTGATAAAACAATTAAGACCATTAACAGAAAATTAAAAATTAACTGGTTTATTTAATTACAATTATGGTAAATGTCCCATAAAGATTTATGAAATATTATGAAAGTGTATTATAGGTGTAGTTGGCCTGACTGGGGTAAGGGCAGCGATTATTTGGGGTGAAAGGGAAGAGGGAAGAGAGGAAAGTTTTTCATAAAAAAAAAAAAAAAATCAGCTGAGAACTGAAAGGAAACTGGTATGAACTGGGGAGAAGGGACGGAGCAATGTGTATTCCAGGTAAAGAAAATTGCAGGCCAAAGGCCGTCAATTAAGAAAAACAAAACAAAACAAAAACAAAAATGGTTCATCTGAGTAACGAAAACAGTAACTTGTACCTGGGGCACAATGAACTAGAGAAAGCATGACACTAATCTAGCCAGTTTCCAGCGCAATGACCTTCCTCCTCCCCTGCATGTGAATTCACACATTCTCTTCACTGGAGTTCAAATGATCTCCTTCCCAATCAGATGCCCATCCTCTGGTCCAATTTGTTCAGACCATCTTTGAATTTCTATGGAAACTTTTATCTGCACCCCTTAATCTGAAGTGTTCACATAGAGAACCTCATAATTTGACTCACTTGATTGTTTTAACCACACCTGTTTTTCCACTCATACTGTCCCCAGAAGGCATTGATAATTTTTCACATTTTAATATATTGTCTTTGACATCTGGCACACATTGTTCTTTGCAAACACTAGCTTTTCAACTAATACTGGCCTTATTTGTGAACTGTCATGAGTAACATGTCTTATAAGTACACGATATATATTTGATTATTATCTCAACAATGGGTACCATCTCTGCGTTAAGCATTATGGTAAATAGTTGGGATGTAATGATAGTTTGTGCTCTCAGCAAGTAAATGTTCAACATCTTGATTATAAATGACCAATTAAAGGAATTGCAAATCTGTTTGCCTGTCTAAGAGTAACAGAATAGACAGAGGGATGAGCAATGATGCAAAGGAAGGAACTGCAGGATAAAAAGAATGAAGTAAAATCAAGCCTTATCACTGGGAGTAAAGCTCTTGTGAGTACACAAGGGTCTACCTACTGTTCTTCTTTCAACAAATACTTCTTTCAATAAATACTTGTTGACCCCTAGTGTGTTATATTGTTCTAGGGAAAAGGGATACACAAGGGAATGGACAAGACAAATCCTACCAATTGGGATCTTGCATTATAGTTAAATAAATTCCTAGCTGTGCCAACATTATAAGCATCCATGTTCTATTTCTTATTGTGCCATTGGGCTGCACTGGGCCTCGCCAGCACTTACTGCAGAGAACTAAGAATAAATCCCAAAGACTGGAATAATAATCCGTAAA
>NW_007739738.1:8902-9484 GCF_000696425.1 Galeopterus variegatus
CCTTGAAGTTTTCTGTCCAATTAGGCTCCCTGTGGGCCTCCAAGAAAGAGAATGAGGGGTCGGTGGCTGGCACCAGGTGGACTTGTTGAAGGTCAGTGTAGAATCCCTAGCCATAGCTGATTTGGCCTTCTCTTCTGAGAGTTTCCTTTGTTTAGTTACAGAAAAGGAAAGTTCATAAAATTTAATAAGACATATAGTTGCAGGCTGAGAAATATGTGTCTACCCTTTCCTTCCTTGTAGTCACTTGGTTCTGTTAAAAAATTTGAATGTCTCTTTTAACCACAGTGAATCCATTTTGTCTGTCCTTTGAGGTATATTTTAACATTGCCTTCATATTGTATTTCCTTGTCATCCAGAATGAGACTCTTTCCTACATTTTTTTTCCTGAATTTTCTTCGGATTACTGCTATCTGTCAATAGAATCTAAAAAATACTAGCCAATAAATACAATTTATTGCTTTATCAAGTCCTCTGAATAATTGGCCATCTGTGTATAGCACAAAATAATTGACAAAATACTTATGAAAAAAAGTATTTCGTCCCACCCCAATAATCTGTCTGCATTTTCTTTTTTTTTTTTTT
>NW_007739738.1:9784-11306 GCF_000696425.1 Galeopterus variegatus
GCAACCCTCAGTGTCGCGCCCGTACCGGGACCGGCAACGGGATCGCAACCCTCGGTGTTGCGCCTGCACCTTGCTCAGCCAGTGAGTGGCCGGTCTGTATGTGGGATCCGAACCCTCAGCGGGAGGGCCGCTGTGCTCCCAAGCAGCGCCCTGTAGCGGTGCGCCACCGGGCTGGCCCTCTGTCTGCATTTTCAAATTTGCTTTTAAAAAAGCTGTTAGAAAAATATTTATTAATATATTGTTTCCTTTTTAATTCTGCAGCAATTCTACTTGCTAGAATAATGCTGAGATTGCCCAATGACCCCTCTTCAGTAAAAATGAAAAAGCGTTGCCCATTCTCAGAAACATTATCCATTTGATTTCAAATCAAAATGATAATAGGATTTTTATCAAAAGCCTGTATTCAAGGTAAGATAAGGCTAGAAATCTAAGGAAGACAACAAGAAATTAAGTTATCAAGTCTGTATAGGTTCTGTCTTCCTGTTTGATTTTGTTGTCTATTTCTAGGTTTTGGTTTTGTGTTTTTGCAAATCTCTTTCACTAGTAAAAAATTAACATAACATTGCATTTTAGCACAACCCAGAAAATGTTTCATGATCAATATAAGTCCTTTTCAAAAAAACATTGGCATTATGAGTTTGAAATTTTGAGTTCTTTGGTTTTACTACTGGAAGACTATATTCAAACAATGATTAGAGGGCAGAAGGGTAATAAAAAGGTAATACAAAAATAAATGGAGCTATAAAAGAATATACAAATAAGGGTAAGTTAAAAAAGAATAATAAAGATAGTCATTCTAGTTGTAATCATTCTAGTAATCATTATTTTGAAACTAAAATCTGTAATGTAAAATATTTCCATATTAGAATTTTCTTTTATTTTTATTTAAAAATCTTCATGAGTTCTTATGTTTAAATATTATGCAACAATTGTCTTCTTTTGAAAACCTAATTTTTGTGTGTGTGCAATTAAACTGCTACTCTTTTAAAATTCATGACACACACACATACAATCAGGCATGAAAGAGCAAACAGAGTGTTTTTTGTGACTGTTATTACTAATAAAAAAACCCTCATGGAACCTCAACTTGACATTTTCCTCAAAACACCCAGAAAGTGTGATTATTATTTTAAACATAATTTAGATGGCAAAGTTCTTTATTTTTCTTGTGTGTGAAAAAGGTCTAGTGCTTTCTTAAGTTAAATCATTCTAATTTTTCACAATATCTTTGTACAGAATGCATATGTGTTTTATATCTTCATTAATAGTATTAGTAGTAGTATTTGGTATTGGATGTTACTATATGAGTATAAGCAAATATGTTGTTACTTGATGACTGACTTTTGGTTTCTGGTATTCACAATGGCTCAAATTCTTGCTCACAACAGAATTATGAATTACTGCTTATTTTTCCAAAATACCAATTAGTGCTTATTTATTTATAAAAATAAACAATAATTAAAAATGATTCAATTTTAACATTTACAAAAAAAGACTTTTATCCCTCCAGAAAATTATTTTT
>NW_007739738.1:12069-15025 GCF_000696425.1 Galeopterus variegatus
TTTTTCAAAAATTTTCCATGTTAAATAAGCATGAAATTTATACCAGGGTATTTCAAAAAGTTCATGAAAAAGTGGAATTAAAAGGCAATATGATATCTTTGTACAAACTTTTTGAAGAGTCCTTGTATGATTTGAGAACAATTTTAGCTATTGAATTAAATGAAAATTAATCTACAATATTTCCTATCCTGCTCACAAGATAATGGCGTCACAAATGTGAATCATCTCAAATTTAACTCATACTCCTCAGTATGTTTCTCTTCCTTAGCCTGAAGCCTTTACCTATATGATAAAGTTATGAAGTGAAGAAATGGTGCTAAACTAACCACCAGCACCTGACCGAAAACTAAAATAAAATAAAATTAAGTTGATCTCATTTCAACGTTTTTTTGAAGCAACTGATTAAGGAACACTCTGCTTCTACGTGATCAGTTACAAAATTTTTGGATCAAACTCAGAAGCTATTTAGAAAATACTGCAATCAGCAGTTAAATCTAAAACATCACACACAATTGCACAATTGCTTATTTCTCCAGTCTACTTGCAATTTTCAGTGCTATGTTACACACCAATTCAGCAAAGGAATAAAACATTGATTACTGAAACAAGCTCTTAAGACATGAAGGAACAACATGTCAGATGACACACAGACAACACAAATCCAGATGATTATTAGATTTAAGACTATTCCATTACGTATTGTTGAATTTACAGATATTAGTCCCTATGCAAGTCAGCAGCACTAGATACAATTCCTGAAAAATTTTTTCTACAAAAATATTTCAAAACAAACACCAAATGAATACGTTAAAAAATAAGAGTGAGTGCGTGCAATGGTCGTGTTGCTACAATGAGAGAAAGGAGACATGTTTTTACATTTTCATTCGGAAAACACCAAGATGCAAATAAAGCATGGTTTAGTCACAGAGAAGCTCTCATATGTAAATGTTATCTTGTGGACTTGAATAATTAAATAAATAAACATGTCAAATTGATTAATTCATGAAACCAAGATTGCTAGACTTGCTTCTTTCCAGCTTTGATGTAAGAAAATGGGCATAGTATAAGCACTCTACTATTTCATACAAAAGTGTTGGTTGTCCAGAAAAGGACAATGTGAAGAGTATATGCATTCTGTCCATTCATCCATTGATGGACTTTTAGATTGTCTCCATATCTTAACTATTTTAACCATTGTGAATAATGCCACAATAAACATGGTTGTACAGACATCACTTCAAGATCCTAATTTCAATCCTTTTTTATATGTACTCTGTGTGTGTGTAACAAATATTCAGCTGTAAACTGTAAAAAAGAGGGAAATCCTGCTATATGGGATAACACAGATGAACCTGTAGGACATAATGCTAAGTGAAATAAACCAGTCAAAGGACAAATACTGCATGATTCCACTAATATGAAGTATCTAAAATAGTCAAATTCATAGAAGCAGAAAGTAGAATGTGTTTGCCAGAGGCTGGGGGTAGGAGTAGGGAAAAATGAGAAGTTGTTCCCAATGGTATAAAATCACAGTTATGCAAGATATAAGTAAGTTCTAGAGATCTGTTGTACAACATAGCGCCTATAGTTAACAATACTCTATTGTGCACTGAAAAATTTGTTACAAGGTAGATCTTATGTTGTGTTCTTATTACAAACAAACAGACAAAAACAAACAGGCACAAAGAAACTTTGGGAGATGATGAATGTGTTTAATACCTTGATTGTGGTGATGGCTTCATGGATATATTCATATGTTCAGACTCATAAAATTTTTTAAAGTAAATATGTGCAGTTTTTATACATTAATTATACATCATTAATGTTATATTTTTATATTTAAAAAGAAAAGAAAAACAAGGAGCTTATGTGCTCAAAAATTTGAGGATGACTCCTACTTGGAAGATTTGTTGAAAGTTAGTTGTTGCCTTTAAAAAATGAAAGCATGAATGAACTTAATAGAAATTGACAGGACCTTGAACATAGGTTAACATATGCTGGTGAAGTACGTGAATTCAGAGGGAGGGATATCTAACTTTGAGGAAGAGACTTGGAAATTTAAAAAACACCACATAGACAAGCAAAAAACCAGACTAATAGAACAACTGTGTATATTTAGGGAAATTTTTATTATTACTTTAACATTCTTGATATGAAGAAGTCCAATATACTTTGAAATTCATTTTCACAGGAAATTTCAACGTGGCACTTTTAAAAAAATGAAATGTTATATATCCAGAAAATTATGCCTTGATGTGTAATTTAAAGAAATAAATTTAACCCTTGGATTAATAGTGAGAAAGATGTTCCTGACAATGAATGATACATTTTTTTCTTTTTCCTATTTGTTACTACCAACTTGTGTCATATTTATCACTGATGGTAGCAATAAATAAAATGAAAAGATTATTTTTAAACACTTTGGTCAGAACTATGTGTAACCATTTAAAAAACAAAATCTGATATAAAAATTATTTACATAGAAGCAAGCTCCAGCTTTCCTTTGAAAAATGAAAAGATTGTATTTTCAAGTTTTATATAAATTTAATGTTTAATGTTTTTCCTAATATCTATTTTTCTTATAGGTGTATAAATTTAAAGAATATGTGATAAATTCTTACCAGCCTTCTTATGAGTGCCCCCAAATTTCTTCCATTTAGTTAAATATTTCACGCAAATATCACTTTTCATGGGGTTAATGATGTGAAAACTTTCAGAAATGCTGAAATTTTTAATGAAAAGCGGTGTATAATAGGCCATGTAATCTTGACAGAGTCTGAATCCAAAGATATTAAAATTTAAATAAAAGTAAAATATTCTCCATTAAAGTTCAAAACATATGAGCTAGCAAATTTTTTTCTAGGTAGGCTTGAATATATGGATTTTGAGAATAAAAGGCATTTTTATTGATAATTTTACAAGGAAGACAGAAATAAGCCGATTCTGTCCTGCCTGA
>NW_007739738.1:15327-26515 GCF_000696425.1 Galeopterus variegatus
TAAATAAAAGTAAAATATTCTCCATTAAAGTTCAAAACATATGAGCTAGCAAATTTTTTTCTAGGTAGGCTTGAATATATGGATTTTGAGAATAAAAGGCATTTTTATTGATAATTTTACAAGGAAGACAGAAATAAGCCGATTCTGTCCTGCCTGAGCAAACTGAGAAGTAAGGTAACCCCAGCATAAACTGAAATAATAACAGCTAATTTACATCATTCCATACAAGTTAGTTTTGTAGCAAATGTCAAAGGACACCATTCACATACTATGCTGTGCTCCGGCAGGCACAGATCACAAAGAATCTAACATAAATTGTGCCCCATTGTGCAACGTGGTAAACATGTCCTTTAAGTCAGGCACACTTCTGAGGGCTTTACCTAATATTAAATATTTTTTTCTCAAAGCAATCCTAAGGTAGGTGCTATTATTATCCCATTTTTCAGGTGAGGGGACACAGAGGGCTTGAATAGCTTGCTAGAGACATACAGGTAGTTAATCGTGGAGCAGAGATTTAAATGCAGACAGTGTAGTGCTCTACCTATATTATGTTAACAGCCAATTAATATTTTTCTGCAGTATATTTCTTTAGCAAACATTGCAATGACCCGAGGGCATGCAACTTTGGAATGTATAATGCCCCCCTAGAATTTATTTCCTTCAAACAATTTCCACTGCATTAGTAGAAAATATGCATGCAAATTACACACAAGTGATTTGGGAACATTTCACAAAGACTACTTGAAGTGACAGATTTTTTCACCTATGAAAATTTTAGTTTGAAATGGGAATCGAAATAAACAAATCACATCATTTTTTTGGTAATTATAGTCTTCTGTTTATTATTTATGCTTCCTATTTCCAGGCTCAGTGAAGATGAAAAAAAGCACTCATGTGAAAAGACTCACACCCTCCCTCCTCCTGATAGTCACTTGGGCAGGCTGTACTTTGAACATGTATCTCCACATGATCTAAATGTACTCCCGATAAAAATCTTCCCTGAAGGAAGGATTTTAAACCAACCTTAGTTTAAAACTCAGGCCACATAATGTAAAGTAAAAGGCTTGCTTATTATTTTTGAGCCCATATTGTTTAAAACCAATATTCCACATAATTTGCTTACTAGCCTTGTTCTCAGCCCCAGATTGTTCCATAGGAAGAGTAAATGCACAACTGAATAAAAAAGATAAACTGGTAAGAAAGGAGGATCCTATGAAGAAAACAGCAAATACCTGAGAGTAAGAATGTTCACAATTGTTATGAAAACTGTTCACTTCCCAAACCATTGTCATATTATTAAGACTTCAACCTTATAAGGAAACTGATTTTATATAATAGACATACTTCCTTTGAGTAAGGAGCTTTGATTATTTAGAATACTTTCTGTCATCCCTCAATCTAAGTAAATGCATTATTGTTTCTGTCTGTATATAAACCATTCTGTATCTAAGTCAAATCAGATAAAAGACAAATAAGTGTTTCTATTTGTCCATTTTAACATCATGCAAAAATGACTAAAATAATTTTTAGGAACTTGAGTATATTTAGGATGGCCTGGCTTAGTATATAGATTAGGCAGAATATCAGAAAGTCACTTTGGGTCTCTGGGGAAGCATCCAAGGGATGTTGAGAGGGATTAGCAGCCACACTAATGACTGTATGGGGAAATCTAGGGACCTTGGACTCATGTCAAAGGAATGGGCTATCATCAATCTATGCAACCCTGAGGGAAGGACAAATATAAAGCCCATGAGCCTGCTTATTAGTCAAGGCCTGACCTAACACTAATATGTCATGAATAAACAAACAAACAAACAAAATGTTTCAAATATGAATGTCAAATAACTATCCCTAGAATTAATCTTTGAATCTTCAGGGATAAATTATGCAGTCCATTTGCTTTTCATTCAGCAGCACTGTATAGAAGGCTCCAAGGTGACTGGCATAACTATGGTTAAAGTCTTTCCAGCAAAGCCAAGGAACCACCCAGCCTGCCCATGAAGTTTGGTTGGAAGGCGGTGCTCTTTACCTCGCTGCACAAGTACCCAGCCTCTTTGGAAACCCTTCAAAAGCACATGCCCCACTGACTGTGACAGGGATACAAAATCCAGCAGACTCTGTGTTGTTAGTAAGACTTTCATTTCTTCAAAATGTATTACCAACTGCACAAGTACCCAGCCTCTTTGGAAACCCTTCAAAAGCACATGCCCCACTGACTGTGACAGGGGTACAAAATCCAGCAGACTCTGTGTTGTTAGTAAGACTTTCATTTCTTCAAAATGTATTACCATTTTTGGTAAAATGGCCATTATAAAAATGTGAAAAATTCAGACACAATGTAGAAATGACAAAGAATGCTGAAAACATATTCTACTAAAATAGGCAAGAAATTTTATATTAGCATTTTTTATTCAACAGAAATAGAGTAATAGGACCAAGTTCACATTTTGTCCACTTTCCTTAAGTTTTTATTATCTTTGCAAAGAATTTTGGGCTTTAAAAAAATTTTCAGTTGTAATCATAACAAGTAAATCTGAGCAATAAATATCATAATAAAGTAATTTTTTTTCACATTTATTAAATGTACTAAATATGCCAAATGGCCTATTGATTTTAACATTTAAAGAAAAAAATTGTTGATAGCCAGATAATTTAAATCTGAGAAAATCCCTACTACACATTGGCACACAATTAAAGGAAAAAGACTATTTTTAGCAACAGAAATTGATAACAGATATGATATAGAAACAAAATGTTAAAAGAAAAAAGTCAAAGTCAAAATCTTAGTATTTCTAGTCCTACAAGAGTATGGGATCCAATACTCTTCCCAGATAACTATGAATCAAAAAGAACTATCACTACCAGTAATACTATTTTTTAACTAGGGTTTTATGAATAAAAAAGATATTGTAACCAATCTTAGTTAATGTCTTGAGTGAATAGAATGAATTAATTTAGGATAACTTTTTCTAAGTAATATTTCAAAATTAGATATGCCCCAATATGAATCTGGTCTTCACATCATGGGGAGGAGGGATGACAATTAGCTTCGTATCTCATGAATATTCTTAATAAATAAAAAAATATATAAAATAAAATAAAACCCTCTGGAATGTAAAAATTAAATAAATAAACCAAGATGCACATTAAAAAAAGAAAAAAATATTTTACTATGGTTGTTGAATATTTATTACAAATGCATCAAACTGATATAAATATCCCTGTATTTCCGGATGCTTCCAAACTCAAAGTGTGCCTTACTGAATGTAGGGTAGTATTAGGCGCACATATAAAATTAATTATAAAAGAAAAGAGAGTTTTAAGAAATTGCACATCTTCTTACCAGAAACACTTATAGAAATTGAATTTATGGAAAACAAGTTTTTTATAAAATCTTGTAATTTAGTAGAGAATTCACTAAAGAATGTGTTTCAGTTTAAGATATCATCAATAAATCTGTAAAGCTAAAAGGAGAAAAATTTCAGATGTAATATTAAAAAATATATCCAGCATAACATAAAGGAGTTTGTGATTCACTTTCCTGGGAGGATTTTTATCCAGATTGAGTAAACCTCTTTGTAAAAATCCGAACTGCTTTTCAAAATTAAATTTTACAAATTTAGATCTAGGGTAATGAAATCAAATAATAGCTCTATTTTCAGATGAAACACTTTGAATCATTTTTGGTAAATGTTTCACTTGGGTAGTTTTTAGTTAAATAAGAATGATAAACACGAATTTACAGAAGACTGTTAAACACTTCATTCCATAGCTAAACTTATTAAAAAACATATAGGCCACTTACAATTAGATCAATGTCATTTCATTTATGTATATATATATTTTTTTATGAGGAGCTACAGGACGTATAACTGTCTAATAATGACCAACATCCTCATTCAGTGTCCTGAGTAGCTTTAGAAAGAGATCAGAATTCAGTCACCTGTGATGGCAGGATGATTAAGATATGAAAAGTAAAATTGTGCTGTATATGCAAACAACATGCTCAAATTTTCTCTCTGCATACAAAATTGTGTGTGTGTGCATGTGTGTGTGTATAAGTTGTCTTTTTATATTCATGTATATCTATTTATCTATCTCTCTCATTTATATGTATAAATGTAACTATACTTACACAAAAATGTATGCATAAAAGGTTCCCCTGCCCAACCTGCTTTTCTCCTTAGATACACGTCAGATATTCTGAGTTTATGGCTATTTGGAGAGCTCCAGAACATATTTGGAGCAAGTACCCAGAAAAATATTAGGAGATAATTTTTCTTACCCTAAGAATGACTTAAATATTTTTTAAATTAAAAAGTTGTTAAGTTATAGTCACACTTTAAAAAGAAATATTTCTATACATATCCAGCTATATTCTGATTAAAAGAATTAGGATTAAAGGAGTTAGGATTAAAAGAAAATGTTCTAATTTTAAAATAAGGTATTTTGAAAGGTAAATTAAATTATCCCCATTACATATCTTTTCTAAGATGACCAAAAGAGAAATAAAGAAAAATCTTACTTAGATAGATCTGGAAAAATATTTTGAACTTCAGATTATATTTCAATGTATGAAAATTCAGAAAATAGTCCTCTATTTCATAGCTTTATTCAACCAAGTTTTGAATGTCTAATATGGACAAGTGAATGAAAATAAAATAGTCACAAGTAGGCAGAGCATGCCCCATTGCAGTTTTAAGTATGATATAATTTATTGCATTTTTTACAACTTTATTTATTTAAGTTTAATATTATTGATTATGAGCATATTATTATTACAAATTGTGATTTTTCTTTATGCCCTTTACCCAACCTATACCATACACAAGCAACAAAAGAAAAAATAAACAGATGGGACTATATCAAATTAAAAAGTTTCTGCACAGCAAAGGAAACAATCAACAGAGCAGAGAAACAAACTACGGAATGAGAGAAAATATTTGCAAACTATACATCTGACAAAGGAATAATATCCCGAATATATAAAGAACTCTAACGACTGTACAGTAAAAACACAAATATCTCATTTTAAGAAATCATGATTCCCACATTTCTTAATGACTCTTTTCAGAAGGTGTACTTAAGAAGGTGATGGATGAAGGTGATGGATGGATGTACTTAAGAAGGTGATGGAAGTTGAGAAGAAAGGCTGGTATCTCCTGGACAGTCCATTCCATACTCATCACATTTGCCTTGGTTGTATAGATAGTTTCACTGGTTAGGTCTCATCTACAAAATGCCAAAAAGTTTAAGTTAGAAAAAGGCAATTTGGATATTTTTTTTCTAATTACTTAATTAGCTTGGTATTTTCCCTTTGTCAAATTTTCCTATGTCACGATACTACCTTTTAATAATTAAAAAAAATAACTAGATTTTGAGGCTACTCGTGAACAGCTACCCAATAAAAATGATACAGAAGTAAGTTCAACTAAGGATGAAAATGAATATTAGCACAATAAAAAATATACATGCTATATAAATAGACAAAATTGTATACCCTGTTATCTACATGAATGCTTCTAGGGAAAGTTCTGTAAAAATAATATTTGTATCATTTCTAGTCCTTTACTACTACTGACATGACAGCTTATTCATTAGCTCCTTGGGTTCCAGAAGAAAACAACAAACTAATAAACAGAATTGCTCCAACACTGAAGACAATATTTAACAAACTGTTTTATATTTCTGAGCCAATCAAAATTTCCATCTTGTGTTGAGATGACATCAGAGGAATAGAAAATGCACAACGGCAGAAATTTAAGCCCTTGTACCCTCAGATGAATGATCTCTTATTTAAAGATCTGTGTAGGTGGAGAATTGGCTTCTAATCAGATATAAAAATTTACTACCTCTACAAAATAAATCTAATGGCAGATTTTCAGACTTGCTCTTTTCCTTATTATTGGATCATAATCAATACTTATCTAATAGAGATAGCCATAAAACTGAATTATCTAGTGCTGCAACAGCCCTATAATATTTCTCAATATTCATTTTGTAGCCATTTCTGCAGAAATAAAGACCATATAAGAATGGCTTGTTTCAAAGAAAATAATCATAACCACAATGTTATTTAAATGCTTACATAAATGATAAATGAAGCTGTGGCTTAAATAAGTGGAAAAGTTGTCCAGAAGAAACTAGAAATAGGATAAATAAATGTTATTCGCTCTCCAAGAGAGCAGTTAAGGATGCTTGTTTCAATTAAGCAAATATTGGTAACGCTTTAAAGCTCTGTGTGTGTGTGTGTTTTCATGAGGAAAAGATTAGAACTGAGGCATATGTAACTCTCTATTGGTAACCAATAATAATAATAATAAAGTCTGCATGGTTATCATTACTGCTACTATTGATGGAGTAAGGCAAGTTGGCAAATACAAAGACAATTTTTTTTTTCTATTTCTGTGAAGAATACCTTTGGTATTTTTATAAGAATTGCATTTAATCTGCAGATTGCTTTGAGTAGTATGAGCATTTTAACAATATTAATTCTTCCTACTCATGAGCAAGGCATATTTTTCCACTTTTTTTGACTCCTCTTCAATTTCTTTCATCAGTGTTTTATAGTTTTCATTGCAGAAATTTTTCATTTTGTCAGTTAAATTTATTCCTAGATTTTCTTTTTCTTTCTGTAGCTATTGTAAAAGGGATTGTTTTCTTTATTTCTCCTTCAGATAATTCTCTATTGGCATACAAATGCTGGAAAGGATGTGAAAAAAAGGCAACTCTTCTATACTGTTGGTGGGACTGTAAACTAGTATAGACATTATAGAAAACAGTATGGAGGTTTCTCAAACAACTATAGATAGAACTACCATATGATCCAGCAATCCCACTACTGGATATATGCCCAAAAGAATGGACATCACCATGTCAAAGGGATAGCTGCACCCCCATATTCATTGAATCTCTGTTTACAATTGTCAAGTTACAGAACAAACATAAATGTCCATCGACTGATGAATAGACAAGGGAAATTTGGTATATATACACAACACAATACTCTTCAGCCATAAGAAAGAACAAAACTCTGCCATTTACAGCACCATGAGTGAGCTTCAAAAAGATTATGGTTAAGTGAAATGAGCCAGGCACAGAAAGAGAAATACTGTATGTCCTCACTCATAAGTGAATGCTAAGAAAGAAAAAAATAAATGACAAAAAATGTCGAACTTTCAGAAGGAGGGAACAAGCCTATAATTACTAGATGTGAGAGATGTGGAGGACGAGGGAGGTTAGGAGTAATTGGGTAAGGGTCACAAATAGTAATTACAATTTGTAATGATGAACATGCTAATAATACTGATTTAAACATCACATACTGTAGAGCTAGGGCTGGGTCTGAAACTCACAGACCCCTCGAGCCCATTCACAAACTCTTCACATGCAGGTCTGTGAGCTAGGTAACCAGTAGAAAGGTCCTTGGAGCTTTGGTTGAAGAAAGTCTTTGTTCAACACACACAACACTAGGAGCTACGCAGTACAAAGGGAAACTCAGAAACTCAACTGCAACTAGCAAAGTCCAAAGAAAAACTGAAACTGAGCAGCTGCCAGCAGAGCAAACACGCTCTATTTTTAGATGCGAGCTCTGCCTCAGCTTCTGCTTCACAAACTGAAGAACACAGAAAAGCATTTAACTAAAAAGATACATTGGTGAGCATGCACACTAACTCCACCCACACACAACTTGTTTACAAGAAATGTGGAGGGAGCCTGACTAAATTATCCTATTTTTCCCACACATACTATACACAAATTCTGATACTCTACTCTGTACCCGATAAATATGTATAATCATAAATATATAAATAAATACATTTTTAGAAAAATAAATAAATAAATAAATAAATAAAATACTCGGTAGAAAGAAAAAAAAATAATGCTACTGATTTTTGTATGTTAATTTTGTATCCTGAAACTTTACTGAATTTGTTTATTAGTTTTAATAGACTTTTTTGGTGGAATCTTTCAGGTTTTCTATGTGTAAGATTATTTCATCTGCAAACTGCCAAGGACAAAATCTGCATCTTTTTTTTACAGTTTGTTTGAATCAACTTATTCTACTTGCTTTATAAATTCATACGGTAGGTACTATTATATGATTACTACCCTCATTTTGGAAGAAACTGAGGCACATATAAATTATATAACTTGCCCAAGATCATAAAGCCTGCAATTGGTTTGATTGCTATAGAACAAGTTAATTTCCTTTTTTAATTGGGTAGCATATACTTCTGCTCTATCTCAACTGTAAAGTCATTATCAACTATATTAGGGTTCTCCAGCAAGACTAAACCCAGAGGATAGATAAGCATAGATATAGATATAGGTGTAGATGTAGATATAAATATAAGAGAGGGGATTTATTAGGAGAATTGGTTCATGTAATTATGGAGGCTAAGTCCCATGATAGACATGCTGGAGAAATGAGAAAGCTGGTAGTATGGCTCAGCCTAAATCTGAAAGTCTCAGAACCAGTAAAGCCAATAGTGTGATTCTCAGACTGAGGCTGAGGGCCTGAGATCTGGGGTGGGGGTGGAAGCAGGGGGTGCACTGGTGCAAGTCCTGGAGTGCAAAGGCTTAAGATCCTAGAGTTCTGATGTACAAGGGCAAGAGAAGAGTAGTGTCCCAGCTCCAGAAGAGAGAGAGTGGATTTGTGTTTCTTCTGCCCTTTTGTTCCATCCAGGCCTTCAGCCCATTAGGTGGTACTCACCCATATTAGATGAGGGCAGATCTTCCTACTCATTTCACTGATTCAAATGCCAATCTCTTCCAGAAGCACACTCACAGACATACTCGGATACAAGTACAATATCGTATTGTACTAATCCGATATTCTACCAGCTTCTTAAATATTCCTTAATTTAGTCAAGTTGACACCTAAAATTAACCATCTCATCCAGGTCGATATACGTTGGTATGAATGTGATCATGAATGTAACCAAAATGCCCACATTTTCTACTATTGGGTGTTNATAATCATATACATTGTATATTGACAAAATAAAAATTTAATGAAAAATAAATAAATAAATACTTCCCAGATGATTAAAAAAAATAATAATAAAATAAAATACTCGGTAGAAAGAAAAAAAAATAATGCTACAGATTTTTGTATGTTGATTTTGTATCCTGAAACTTTACTGAATTTGTTTAGTAGTTTTAATAGACTTTTTTGGTGGAATCTTTCAGGTTTTCCATGTGTAAGATTATTTCATCTGCAAACAGGAATAATTCAACTGCCAAGGACAAAATCTGCATCTTTTGTTTACAGTTTGTTTGAATCAACTTATTCTACTTGCTTTATAAATTCATATGGTAGGTACTATTATATGATTACTACCCTCATTTTGGAAGAAACTGAGGCATTTATAAATTATATAACTTGCCCAAGATCATAAAGCCTGCAATTGGTTTGATTGCTATAGAACAAGTTAATTTCTTTTTTTAATTGGGTAGCATATACTTCTGTTCTATCTCAACTGTAAAGTCATTATCAACTATATTAGGGTTCTCCAGCAAGACTAAACCCAGAGGATAGATAAGCATAGATATAGATATAGATGTAGATGTAGATATAAATATAAGAGAGGGGATTTATTAGGAGAATTGGTTCATGTAATTATGGAGGCTAAGTCCCATGATAGACATGCTGGAGAAATGAGAAAGCTGGTAGTATGGCTCAGCCTAAATCTGAAAGTCTCAGAACCAGTAAAGCCAATAGTGTAATTCTCAGACTGAGGCTGAAGGCCTGAGATCTGGGGTGGGGGTGGAAGTAGGGGGTGCACTGGTGCAAGTCCTGGAGTGCAAAGCCTGAAGATCCTAGAGTTCTGATGTACAAGGGCAAGAGAAGAGTAGTGTCCCAGCTCCAGAAAAGAGAGAGTGGATTTGTGTTTCTTCTGCCCTTTTGTTCCATCCAGGCCTTCAGCCCATTAGGTGGTACTCACCCATATTAGATGAGGGCAGATCTTCCTACTCATTTCACTGATTCAAATGCCAATCTCTTCCAGAAGCACACTCACAGACATACTCGGATACGAGTACAATATCGTATTGTACTAATCCGATATTCTACCTGCTTCTTAAATATTCCTTAATTTAGTCAAGTTGACACCTAAAATTAACCATCTCATCCAGGTCGATATATGTTGGTATGAATGTGATCATGAATGTAACCAAAATGCCCACATTTTCTACTATTGGGTGTTTTCAAAAGTTCTAGATTATCCTTACACTATTTTACAGGTTATTATGAAAATGAAATTACAGAATTAAAAATACATTTTTATAATGAAATAAAATATATATATATATATATATATATATGTATTTGTGGGCCTCATCATAGGTCCACTGGTCTATTTTGATGACTCCCAAATGCTAGGCCATGGGTCAATGGGGGATACAAGATATTTTCACCTATCTTTAGCAAAATACAATATAAGAACATATTGTACACATTTGGTTTTTTTACAGAAGAAAAATGTCTTCATTGTGCTTAACTAATTGCATTAATTAATAGATCATTGCAACTTGATAAACACAAAGATGAAATCTTAAGGTGTAATATTAAGACCTAACACTTATTGGCATTTCTTCGGATAACATGTATTTTACATGTTAGCTTCTTTTTTTTAGTGAATTGGCCAGTAAGGGGATCCAAACCCTTGACCTTATTACCATGCTCTGACCAAGTGTGCTAACCAGCCAGCCCATACTTTATATGTTATACCTCATGAAATCTTCACAACTATTTATCAGGTAGGTGCTAATATTATCCCATTTTACAAATAAGGAGACGAAGGCACTGAGAATTTTTGTATTTTTCTAAGACTAAACAGGAAGTAAGTGACAAGCCCAGGTTATAAATTCAAGTAATCCAATTCGAGAGTTGGTATTCTTAACTTGTGTTATCTCATTGCCATTAAAATTAGCTGAGCACATACCTACCCAGAATAAGGATTATATTCTCAAATTCCTCTTGTATCTTTCTTGCAGCCACAAGGCTGAGTTTTGGCAAGTATGGCTTATGAAGAAGTCATTATTTTATCTTTCTCCTGCTTTGCTGCCTATAATGTGGAAGCCACCATATTGTACTATGAGAATTGGAGCCACACACCAGGGATGATAGAGCAGAACATCCATACACTCTGGACTGCATACCTTTAGATATTTGTAAAAGAAA